>NW_027278318.1:0-257757 GCF_030028105.1 Mobula birostris
CTTCCCCTATATCGCTGTCTTTACGCGCACATCCCATAGATTCAACTATATCGCTGTGTTATTGCACACCTCTCACAGCTTCCCCTATATCGCCGTGTTTTTGCTCACCTCTCATAGCTTCCCCTACATCGCCGTGTTTTCGCGCACCTCTCATGTCTTCACCTAGATCGCTATGTTTTAGCTCCTCTCATTACTTCCCCTATATCGCTGTGTTTTCTCGCACCTCTGATACATTCTCCCATATCGCCGTGTTTTCGCGCACCTATCATAGCTTCCCCTATATCGCCGTGTTTTCATGCACATCTCATACCGTCTCCTATATCACTGTGTTTTCACGCACATCCCATAGCATCCCCTATAGCGCTGTGCCTTCGTGTACCTCCCATACCTTCCCCGATTTCGCTGTGTTTTCGTGCACCTCCCATAGCTTTGCCTACATCGCTGTTTTCGCGCACAGCCCATAGCTTCACCTTGATTGCTGTGTTATTGCTCACCTCTCATAGCTTCCCCTATATCGCCGTGTTTTCACGCACCTCGCATGTCTTCACCTATATCGCTATGTTTTTGCTCCTATCATTACTTCCCCTATATCGCTGTGTTTTCTCGCACCTCTGATACATTCCCCTGTATTGACATGTTTTTGCGCACCTCTTACAATTTCCCCTATATTGCCGTGTTCTCGCACGCCTCTCATACCTTCCCCTATATCACTGTTTTATTTGCGCACGTCCCATAGCGTCCCCTATATCGCTGTGTTTTCTCGCACCTCTGATACATTCCCCTGTATCGCCGTGCTTTCGCGCATGTCCCATAGCTTCCACTATATTGCCCTGTTTTTGCGCACCTCTCATGTCTTCCCCTATATCACGGTGTTTTCGCACACCTCTCATACCTTCCACTATTTCGCTCTGTTTTTGCACACCTCTCATACCTTCCCCTTTATCGCTGTCTTTTCACGCACATCTCATAATGTCCTCATATCACTGTGTAGTCGCGCACCTCCCATAGCCTCCCACATATTGCTGTGCCTTCGCGCACTTCTCATACCTTCGCCTATATCGCCCTGTTTTCGCACACTTCCCATTCATTCTCCTGTCGCTGTGTTTTTGTGAACCTCTCATACCTTCCCCTATCTAGCTGTGTTTTTGCGAACATCCCATAGATTCACCTTTATCACTGTGTTCTTGCTCACCTCTCATAGCTTCCACTATATTGTCCTGCTTTCACGCACCTCTCATTTCTTCCACTATATCACTGTGTTTTTGCGCACCTCCCATAGCATCCCCTATACTGCTGTGTCTTCGCACTTCTCTCATACCGTCCCCTATATCGCCCTGTTTTCGAGCACCTCCCATACCTCCCCCTATATCGCTGTGTTTTCATGCTCGTCTCATAACTTCTCTTATATTGCTGTATATTTGCACACCTCTCATAACTTCCCCTATATGGCCGTGTTTTTATGCACATCTCATAACGTCCCCTATATCGTTGTGTATTCGCGCACCTCCCATGGAATCCCCCATATCGCCGTGCCTTGTGCACCTCTCATACCTTCCCCTATATCGCTGTCTTTTCGCGCACATCCCATAGATTCACCTTTATCGCTGTGTCTTTGCTCACCTCTCATAGCTTCCCCTATATCGCCGTGTTTTTGCTCACCTCTCATAGCTTCCACTAAATTGTCCTGCTTTCACGCACCTCTCATGTCTTCCCCTATATCACTGTGATTTTGCGCACCTCCCATAGCATCCCCTATATGGCTGTGTCTTCGCACTCCTCTCATACCTTCCCCTATATCGCCCTGTTTTCGAGCACCTTCCATACCGTCCCCTATATCGCTGTGTTTTCACTTACCTCTCCTAACTTCTCCTATATTGCTGTATTTTTGCGCACCTCTCATAACTTCCCCTATATCGCCGTGTTTTTATGCACATCTCATAACGTCCCCTATATCGCTGTGTATTCGCGCACCTCCCATAGAATCCCCTATATCGCTGTGCCTTCGCGCACCTCTCATACTTCCCCTATATCGCCCTGTTTTCGCGCACCTCTCATTCCTTCCCTTATATCGCTGTGTTTTTGTGCACCACTCATACATTCCCCTATATCGCTGTGTTTTCACACACCTCTCATAACTTCTCCTATACAGCTCTGTTTTTGTGCACCTCTTATATCTTCCCTAATATCGCCGTATTTTCATGCACATCTCATACCGTCTCCTATATCACTGTGTTTTCACACACATCCCATAGCATCCCCTATATCGCTGTGCCTTCGTGTACCTCTCATATCTTCCACTATATCACTGTGTTTTCATGCACATCTCATAACGTCCCCTATATCGCTGTGCTTTCTCGCACCTCTGATACATTCCCCTATATCGCTGTGTTTTTGTGCACCACTCATACATTCCCCTATATCGCTGTGTTTTCACACACCTCTCATAACTTCTCCTATACAGCTCTGTTTTTGTGCACCTCTTATATCTTCCCTAATATCGCCGTATTTTCATGCACATCTCATACCTTCCCCTATATTGCTGTGTTTTCACACACCTCTCATAACTTCTCTTATATTGCTGTGTTTTTGTGCACCTCTTATATCTTCCATAATATCGCTGCGTTGTAATGCACATCTCACAACGTCCCCTATATCGCTGTGTATTCACGCACCTCCCATAGCATCCCCTATATCGCTGTGCCTTGCGCACCTCTCATACCTTCCCCTATATCGCTGTCTTTACGCGCACATCCCATAGATTCAACTATATCGCTGTGTTATTGCACACCTCTCACAGCTTCCCCTATATCGCCGTGTTTTTGCTCACCTCTCATAGCTTCCTCTATGTCGCCGTGTTTTCGCGCACCTCTCATGTCTTCACCTAGATCGCTATGTTTTCGCTCCTCTCATTACTTCCCCTATATCGCTGTGTTTTCTCGCACCTCTGATACATTCTCCCATATCGCCCTGTTTTCGCGCACCTATCATAGTTTCCCCTATATCGCCGTGTTTTCATGCACATCTCATACCGTCTCCTATATCACTGTGTTTTCACGCACATCCCATAGCATCCCTTATAGCGCTGTGCCTACGTGTACCTCCCATACCTTCCCCGATTTCGCTGTGTTTTCGTGCACCTCCCATAGTTTTGCCTACATCGCTGTTTTCGCGCACAGCCTATAGCTTCACCTTGATTGCTGTGTTATTGCTCACCTCTCATATCTTCCCCTATATCGCCGTGTTTTCACGCACCTCGCATGTCTTCACCTATATCGCTATGTTTTTGCTCCTATCATTACTTCCCCTATATCGCTGTGTTTTCTCGCACCTCTGATACATTCTCCTGTATTGCCATGTTTTTGCGCACCTCTTACAATTTCCCCTATATCGCCGTGTTCTCGCACACCTCTCATACCTTCCCCTATATCACTGTTTTTTTGCACACGTCCCATAGCGTCCCCTATATCGCTGTGTTTTCTCGCACCTCTGATACATTCCCCTGTATCGCCGTGCTTTCGCGCATGTCCCATAGCTTCCACTATATTGCCCTGTTTTTGCGCACCTCTCATGTCTTCCCCTATATCACGGTGTTTTCGCGCACCTCTCATGCCTTCCACTATTTCACTCTGTTTTCGCACACCTCTCATACCTTCCCCTATATCGTTGTGTTTTCACGCACCTCTCATAACTTCTCCTATATTCCTGCATTTTTGCGCACTTCTCATAACTTTCCCCATATCGCTGAGTTTTTATGCACATCTCATAACGTCCTCATATCACTGTGTAGTCGCGCACCTCCCATAGCCTCCCACATATTGCTGTGCCTTCGCGCACTTCTCATACCTTCGCCTATATCGCCCTGTTTTCGCACACTTCCCATTCATTCTCCTGTCGCTGTGTTTTTGTGAACCTCTCATACCTTCCCCTATATAGCTGTGTTTTTGCGCACATCCCATAAATTCACATTTATCACTGTGTTATTGCTCACCTCTCATAGCTTCCACTATATTGTCCTGCTTTCACGCACCTCTCATGTCTTCCACTATATCACTGTGTTTTCGCACACCTCCCATAGCATCCCCTATATTGCTGTGTCTTCGCACTTCTCTCATACCGTCCCCTATTTCGTCCTGTTTTCGAGCACCTCCCATACCTCCCCCTATATCGCTGTGTTTTCACGCACATCTCATAACTTCTCTTGTATTGCTGTATTTTTGCGCACCTCTCATAACTTCCCCTATATCGCCGTGTTTTTATGCACATCTCATAACGTCCCCTATATCGCTGTGTATTCGCGCACCTCCCATAGAATTCCCCATACCGCTGTGCCTTGTGCACCTCTCATACCTTCCCCTATATCGCTGTCTTTTCGCGCACATCCCATAGATTCACCTTTATCGCTGTGTTATTGCTCACCTCTCATAGCTTCCCCTATATCGCCGTGTTTTTGCTCACCTCTCATAGCTTCCACTATATTGTCCTGCTTTCACGCACCTCTCATGTCTTCCCCTATATCACTGTGTTTTCGCGCACCTCCCATAGCATCCCCTATATTGCTTTGTCTTCGCACTACTCTCATACCTTCCCCTGTATCGCCCTGTTTTCGAGCACCTTCCATACCTTCCCCTATATCGCTGTGTTTTCGTGCACCTTTCATACCTCCTCCTATATCGCTGTGTTTTCACTCACCTCTCATAAATTTTCCTATATTGCTGTGTTTTTGCGCACCTCTCATAACTTCCTCTATATCGCCGTGTTTTTCTGCAAATCTCATAACGTCCCCTATATCGCTGTGTATTCACGCACCTCCTATAGCATCCCCTATATCGCTGTGCCTTGCTCACCTCTCATATCTTCCCCTATATCGCCGTGTTTTCGCGCACCTCTCATGTCTTCACCTAGATCGCTGTTTTCGCTCCTCTCATTACTTCCCCTATATCGCTGTGTTTTCTCGCACCTCTGATACATTCTCCCATATCGCCGTGTTTTCGCGCACCTCTCATGTCTTCACCTAGATCGCTATGTTTTCGCTCCTCTCATTACTTCCCCTATATCGCTGTGTTTTCTCGCACCTCTGATACATTCTCCCATATCGCCTTGTTTTCGCGCACCTATCATAGCTTCCCCTATATCGCCGTGTTTTCATGCACATCTCATACCGTCTCCAATATCACTGTGTTTTCAAGCACATCCAATAGCATCCCCTATAGCGCTGTGCCTTCGTGTACCTCTCATATCTTCCACTATATCGCTGTGTTTTCATGCACATCTCATAACTTCCCCTATATCGCTGTGCTTTCTCGCACCTCTGATACATTCCCTTGTATCGCCGTTTTTTCGCGCACCTCTCATAATTTCCCCGATATCGCTGTCTTTACGCGCACATCCCATGAATTCAACTTTATCGCTGTGTTATTGCACACCTCTCACAGCTTCCCCTATATCGCCGTGTTTTTGCTCACCTCTCATAGCTTCCCCTATATCGACGTCTTTTCGCGCACCTCTCATGTCTTCACCTAGATCGCTATGTTTTCGCTCTTCTCATTACTTCCCCTATATCGCTGAGTTTTCTCGCACCTCTGATACATTCTCCCATATCGCCGTATTTTCGCGCACCTCTCATAGCATCCCCTATATCGCCATGTTTTCATGCACATCTCATACCGTCTCCTATATCACTGTGTTTTCACGCATATCCCATAGCATCCCCTGTATCGCTGTGCCTTCGTGTACCTCTCATATCTTCCCCTATATCACTGTGTTTTCATGCACATCTCATAACGTCCCCTATTTCGCTGGGCTTTCTCGCACCTCTGATACATTCCCCTGTATCGCCGTGTTTTCGCGCGCCTCTCATTCCTTCCCCTATATCGCTGTGTTTTCGGGCACCTCTCATACCTTCCCCTATATCGCACTGTTTTCACGCTCATCCCATAGCTTCAGCTATACCGCCCTGTTTTCGCACACTTCCCATTCATTCTCCTATGTCGCTGTGCTTTTGTGAACCTCTCATACCTTCCCTAATATTGCTGCGTTTTCATGCACATCTCATAACGTCCCGTATATCGCTGTGTATTCACGCATCTCCCATAGCATCCCCTACATTGCTGTGCCTTGCGCACCTCGCATAACTTCCCCTATATCGCTGTCTTTTTGCGCACATCCCATAGATTCACCTTCATCGCTGTGTTATTGCTCACCTCTCATAACTTCCCCTATATCGCCGTGTTTTTGCTCACCTCTCATAGCTTCCACTATATTGCCCTGCTTTCGCGCACCCCTCATGTCTTCCACTATATCACTGTGTATTCGCGCACCTCCCATAACATCCCCTATATCGCTGCGCCTTCGCACACCTCTCATACCTTCCCCTATATTGCTGTGTTTTCACGCACCTCTCATAACTTCTCCTATATCGCTCAAATTTTGCGCACCTCTCATAACTTCCCCTATATTACCGTGTTTTCATGCACATCCCATAGAATCACCTTTATCACTGTGTTACTGCTCACTTCTTATAGCTTCCCCTATATCGTTGTGTTTTTGCTCACCTCTCATAGCTTCCACTATATTGCCCTGCTTTCACGCCCCTCTCTTGTCTTCCCCTATATCACTGTGTTTTCGCGCACCTCCCATAGCATCCCCTATATTGCTGTGCCTTCGCACTCTTCTCATACCTTCCCATATATCGCCCTGTTTTCGCGCACCTCTCATTCCTTCCCCTATATCGCTGTGTTTTCTTGCACCTCTCATATCTTCCCCTATATCGGTGTTTTCACACACCTCTCATAACTTCTCCTATATCGCTGTGTTTTTGTGCACCTCTTATATCTTCCCTAATATCGCTACGTTTTCATGCACATCTCATAACGTCCCCTATATCGCTGTGTATTCACGCACTTCCCATAGCATCCCCTATATTGCTGTGCCTTGCGCACCTCTTATATCTTCCCCTATATCGCTGTCTTTTCGCGCACATCCCATAGATTCAACCTTATCGCTGTGTTATTGCACACATCTCATAGCTTCCCCAATATCACCGTGTTTTTGCTCACCCCTCATAGCTTCCCCTATATCGTCGTGTTTTCCCGCACCTCTGATATATTCTCCCATATCGCCGTGTTTTCGCGCACCTCTCATAGCTTCCTCTATATCGCCGTGTTTTCATACACATCTCATTCCGTCCCCTATATCACTGTGTTTTCGCGCACATCCCATAATATCCCTTATATCGCTGTGCCTTCGTGTACCTCTCATATCTTCCCCTATATCGCCCTGTTTTTGCGCACCTCCTATACATTCCCCTATATCGCTGTGTTTTCGTGCACCTCTCATAACTTCACCTATATCGCTGTGTTTTCATGCACATCTCATAATGTCCCCTATATCGCTGTGCTTTCTCGCACCTCTGATACATTCCCATGTATCTCCGTGTTTTCGCGCACCTCTAATAATTTCCCCTATATCGCCATGTTTTGGCACACGTCCCATCGCGTCCCCTATATCGCTGTGTTTTCTGGCACCTCTCATACCTTCCCCTATATCGCCCTGTTTTCGCGCACATCCCATAGCTTCCACTATATTGCCCTGTTTTCGCGCACCTCTCATACCATCCCCTATATCGCCCTGTTTTCGCGCACCTCCCATTCCTTCCACTATATCGCTGTGTTTTCGTGCACCTCTCATTCCTTCCACTATATCGGTGTGTTGTCACCCACCTCTCATAACTTCACCTATATCGCTGTGTTTTTGCACACCTCTCATACCTTGCCCTATATCGCTGTGTTTTCACGCACCTCTCATGGCTTACCCAACATCGCCGTGTATACATGCACATCTCGTACCGTCCCCTTTATCGCTGTTTTTTCGCGCACCTCCCATAGCTTCGCTGACATCGCTATGTTTTCGCTCCTCTCATTACTTCCCCTATATCACTGTGCTTTCGTGCACGTCCCATAGCGTCCCCTATATTGCTGTGTTTTCGGGCACCTCTCATACCTTCCACTATATCGCCCTGTTTTCGAGCACTTCTTATACCTTCCCCTATATCACTGTGTTTTCGTGCACCTCTCATATCTTCCCTTATACGGCTAAATTTTTGCGCACATTTCATACCTTCCCCTATATTGATGTGCTTTCATGCACATCTCATAAAGTCCCCTATACCGCCCTGTTTTCGCGCACCTCCCATACCTTTCCCTATATTGCTGTGTTTTCGTGCACCTCTCATACCTTCCCCTATATCGCTGTGTTTTCACGCACCTCTCATAACTTCTCATATATCGCTGTACTTTTGCGCACATCTCATACCTTCCCCTATATTGCCGTGTCTTCATGCACATCTCATAACCTCCACTATATCACTGTGCATTCGCGCACCTCCCGTAGCATACCCTATATCACTGTGCCTTCCCGCACCTCTCATACCTTCCCCTATATCGCCCTGTTTTAGCGCACCTCCCATAGCTTTGCCTACATCGCTGTTTTCGCGCACAGCCCATAGCTTCACCTTGATTGCTGTGTTATTGCTCATCTCTCATAGCTTCCCCTATAACGCCATGTTTTCACGCACCTCGCATGTCTTCACCTATATCGCTATGTTTTTGCTCCTATCATTACTTCCCCTATATCGCTGTGTTTTCTTGCACCTCTGATACATTCCCCTGTATTGACATGTTTTTGCGCACCTCTTACAATTTCCCCTATATTGCCGTTTTCTCGCACACCTCTCATACCTTCCCCTATATCACTGTTTTTTTGCGCACGTCCCATAGCGTCCCCTATATCGCTGTGTTTTCTCGCACCTCTGATACATTCCCTGTATCGCCGTGCTTTCGCGCATGTCCCATAGCTTCCACTATATTGCCCTGTTTTTGCGCACCTCTCATGTCTTCCCCTATATCACGGTGTTTTTGTGCACCTCTCATACCTTCCCCTATATCGCTGTCTTTTCACGCACCTCTCATAACTTCTTCTATGTTCCTGCATTTTTGCGCACCTCTCATAACTTTCCCCATATCGCTGTGTTTTTATGCACATCTCATAACGTCCTCATATCACTGTGTAGTCGCGCACCTCCCATAGCCTCCCACATATTGCTGTGCTTTCGCGCACTTCTCATACCTTCGCCTATACCGCCCTGTTTTCGCACACTTCCCATTCATTCTCCTATGTCGCTGTGTTTTTGTGAACCTCTCATACCTTCCCTAATATCGCTGCGTTTTCATGCACATCTCATAACGTCCTGTATATCGCTGTGTATTCACGCACCTCCCATAGCATCCCCTATATCGCTGTGCCTTGCGCACCTCTCATACCTTCCCCTATATAGCTGTGTTTTTCCGCACATCCCATAGATTCACCTTTATCACTGTATTATTGCTCACCTCTCATATCTTCCCCTATATCACTGTGTTTTTGCGCACCTCCCATAGCATCCCCTATATTGCTGTGTCTTCGCACTCCTCTCATGCCTTCCCCTATATCGCCCTGTTTTCGAGCACCTCCCATACCTTCCTCTATATCGCTGTGTTTTCGTGCACCTTTCATTCCTCCTCCTATATCGCTGTGTTTTCACTCACGTCTCATAGCTTCTCCTATGTTGCTGTATTTTTGCACACCTCTCATAACTTCCCCTATATCGCCTTGTTTTTATGCACATCTCATAACGTCCCCTATATCGCTGTGTATTCGCGCACTTCCCATAGAATCCCCTATATCGCTGTGCCTTCGCGCACCTCTCATGCTTCCCCTATATCGCCCTGTTTTCGCGCACCTCTCATTCCTTCCCCTATATCGCTGTGTTTTCGAGCACCTCTCGTACCTTCACCTATATCGCTGTGTTTTCACACACCTCTCATAACTTCTCCTATATCGCTGTGTTTTTGTGCACCTCTTATATCTTCCCTAATATCGCTGCGTTTTAATGCACATCTCATAACGTCCCCATATCGCTGTGTATTCACGCACCTCCCATAGCATCCCCTATATCGCTGTGCCTTGCGCACCTCTCATACCTTCCCCTATATTGCTGTCTTTTCGCGCACATCCCATAGATTCAACTTTATCGCTCTGTTATTGCACACCTCTCACAGCTTCCCCTATATCGCCGTGTTTTTGCTCACCTCTCATAGCTTCCACTATATTGTCCTGCTTTCACGCACCTCTCATGTCTTCCCCTATATCACTGTGTTTTCGCGCACCTCCCATAGCATCCCCTATATTGCTTTGTCTTCGCACTACTCTCATACCTTCCCCTGTATCGCCCTGTTTTCGAGCACCTTCCATACCTTCCCCTATATCGCTGTGTTTTCGTGCACCTTTCATACCTCCTCCTATATCGCTGTGTTTTCACTCACCTCTCATAAATTTTCCTATATTGCTGTGTTTTTGCGCACCTCTCATAACTTCCTCTATATCGCCGTGTTTTTCTGCAAATCTCATAACGTCCCCTATATCGCTGTGTATTCACGCACCTCCTATAGCATCCCCTATATCGCTGTGCCTTGCTCACCTCTCATATCTTCCCCTATATCGCCGTGTTTTCGCGCACCTCTCATGTCTTCACCTAGATCGCTGTTTTCGCTCCTCTCATTACTTCCCCTATATCGCTGTGTTTTCTCGCACCTCTGATACATTCTCCCATATCGCCGTGTTTTCGCGCACCTCTCATGTCTTCACCTAGATCGCTATGTTTTCGCTCCTCTCATTACTTCCCCTATATCGCTGTGTTTTCTCGCACCTCTGATACATTCTCCCATATCGCCTTGTTTTCGCGCACCTATCATAGCTTCCCCTATATCGCCGTGTTTTCATGCACATCTCATACCGTCTCCAATATCACTGTGTTTTCAAGCACATCCAATAGCATCCCCTATAGCGCTGTGCCTTCGTGTACCTCTCATATCTTCCACTATATCGCTGTGTTTTCATGCACATCTCATAACTTCCCCTATATCGCTGTGCTTTCTCGCACCTCTGATACATTCCCTTGTATCGCCGTTTTTTCGCGCACCTCTCATAATTTCCCCGATATCGCTGTCTTTACGCGCACATCCCATGAATTCAACTTTATCGCTGTGTTATTGCACACCTCTCACAGCTTCCCCTATATCGCCGTGTTTTTGCTCACCTCTCATAGCTTCCCCTATATCGACGTCTTTTCGCGCACCTCTCATGTCTTCACCTAGATCGCTATGTTTTCGCTCTTCTCATTACTTCCCCTATATCGCTGAGTTTTCTCGCACCTCTGATACATTCTCCCATATCGCCGTATTTTCGCGCACCTCTCATAGCATCCCCTATATCGCCGTGTTTTCATGCACATCTCATACCGTCTCCTATATCACTGTGTTTTCACGCATATCCCATAGCATCCCCTGTATCGCTGTGCCTTCGTGTACCTCTCATATCTTCCCCTATATCACTGTGTTTTCATGCACATCTCATAACGTCCCCTATTTCGCTGGGCTTTCTCGCACCTCTGATACATTCCCCTGTATCGCCGTGTTTTCGCGCGCCTCTCATTCCTTCCCCTATATCGCTGTGTTTTCGGGCACCTCTCATACCTTCCCCTATATCGCACTGTTTTCACGCTCATCCCATAGCTTCAGCTATACCGCCCTGTTTTCGCACACTTCCCATTCATTCTCCTATGTCGCTGTGCTTTTGTGAACCTCTCATACCTTCCCTAATATTGCTGCGTTTTCATGCACATCTCATAACGTCCCGTATATCGCTGTGTATTCACGCATCTCCCATAGCATCCCCTACATTGCTGTGCCTTGCGCACCTCGCATAACTTCCCCTATATCGCTGTCTTTTTGCGCACATCCCATAGATTCACCTTCATCGCTGTGTTATTGCTCACCTCTCATAACTTCCCCTATATCGCCGTGTTTTTGCTCACCTCTCATAGCTTCCACTATATTGCCCTGCTTTCGCGCACCCCTCATGTCTTCCACTATATCACTGTGTATTCGCGCACCTCCCATAACATCCCCTATATCGCTGCGCCTTCGCACACCTCTCATACCTTCCCCTATATTGCTGTGTTTTCACGCACCTCTCATAACTTCTCCTATATCGCTCAAATTTTGCGCACCTCTCATAACTTCCCCTATATTACCGTGTTTTCATGCACATCCCATAGAATCACCTTTATCACTGTGTTACTGCTCACTTCTTATAGCTTCCCCTATATCGTTGTGTTTTTGCTCACCTCTCATAGCTTCCACTATATTGCCCTGCTTTCACGCCCCTCTCTTGTCTTCCCCTATATCACTGTGTTTTCGCGCACCTCCCATAGCATCCCCTATATTGCTGTGCCTTCGCACTCTTCTCATACCTTCCCATATATCGCCCTGTTTTCGCGCACCTCTCATTCCTTCCCCTATATCGCTGTGTTTTCTTGCACCTCTCATATCTTCCCCTATATCGGTGTTTTCACACACCTCTCATAACTTCTCCTATATCGCTGTGTTTTTGTGCACCTCTTATATCTTCCCTAATATCGCTACGTTTTCATGCACATCTCATAACGTCCCCTATATCGCTGTGTATTCACGCACTTCCCATAGCATCCCCTATATTGCTGTGCCTTGCGCACCTCTTATATCTTCCCCTATATCGCTGTCTTTTCGCGCACATCCCATAGATTCAACCTTATCGCTGTGTTATTGCACACATCTCATAGCTTCCCCAATATCACCGTGTTTTTGCTCACCCCTCATAGCTTCCCCTATATCGTCGTGTTTTCCCGCACCTCTGATATATTCTCCCATATCGCCGTGTTTTCGCGCACCTCTCATAGCTTCCTCTATATCGCCGTGTTTTCATACACATCTCATTCCGTCCCCTATATCACTGTGTTTTCGCGCACATCCCATAATATCCCTTATATCGCTGTGCCTTCGTGTACCTCTCATATCTTCCCCTATATCGCCCTGTTTTTGCGCACCTCCTATACATTCCCCTATATCGCTGTGTTTTCGTGCACCTCTCATAACTTCACCTATATCGCTGTGTTTTCATGCACATCTCATAATGTCCCCTATATCGCTGTGCTTTCTCGCACCTCTGATACATTCCCATGTATCTCCGTGTTTTCGCGCACCTCTAATAATTTCCCCTATATCGCCATGTTTTGGCACACGTCCCATCGCGTCCCCTATATCGCTGTGTTTTCTGGCACCTCTCATACCTTCCCCTATATCGCCCTGTTTTCGCGCACATCCCATAGCTTCCACTATATTGCCCTGTTTTCGCGCACCTCTCATACCATCCCCTATATCGCCCTGTTTTCGCGCACCTCCCATTCCTTCCACTATATCGCTGTGTTTTCGTGCACCTCTCATTCCTTCCACTATATCGGTGTGTTGTCACCCACCTCTCATAACTTCACCTATATCGCTGTGTTTTTGCACACCTCTCATACCTTGCCCTATATCGCTGTGTTTTCACGCACCTCTCATGGCTTACCCAACATCGCCGTGTATACATGCACATCTCGTACCGTCCCCTTTATCGCTGTTTTTTCGCGCACCTCCCATAGCTTCGCTGACATCGCTATGTTTTCGCTCCTCTCATTACTTCCCCTATATCACTGTGCTTTCGTGCACGTCCCATAGCGTCCCCTATATTGCTGTGTTTTCGGGCACCTCTCATACCTTCCACTATATCGCCCTGTTTTCGAGCACTTCTTATACCTTCCCCTATATCACTGTGTTTTCGTGCACCTCTCATATCTTCCCTTATACGGCTAAATTTTTGCGCACATTTCATACCTTCCCCTATATTGATGTGCTTTCATGCACATCTCATAAAGTCCCCTATACCGCCCTGTTTTCGCGCACCTCCCATACCTTTCCCTATATTGCTGTGTTTTCGTGCACCTCTCATACCTTCCCCTATATCGCTGTGTTTTCACGCACCTCTCATAACTTCTCATATATCGCTGTACTTTTGCGCACATCTCATACCTTCCCCTATATTGCCGTGTCTTCATGCACATCTCATAACCTCCACTATATCACTGTGCATTCGCGCACCTCCCGTAGCATACCCTATATCACTGTGCCTTCCCGCACCTCTCATACCTTCCCCTATATCGCCCTGTTTTAGCGCACCTCCCATAGCTTTGCCTACATCGCTGTTTTCGCGCACAGCCCATAGCTTCACCTTGATTGCTGTGTTATTGCTCATCTCTCATAGCTTCCCCTATAACGCCATGTTTTCACGCACCTCGCATGTCTTCACCTATATCGCTATGTTTTTGCTCCTATCATTACTTCCCCTATATCGCTGTGTTTTCTTGCACCTCTGATACATTCCCCTGTATTGACATGTTTTTGCGCACCTCTTACAATTTCCCCTATATTGCCGTTTTCTCGCACACCTCTCATACCTTCCCCTATATCACTGTTTTTTTGCGCACGTCCCATAGCGTCCCCTATATCGCTGTGTTTTCTCGCACCTCTGATACATTCCCTGTATCGCCGTGCTTTCGCGCATGTCCCATAGCTTCCACTATATTGCCCTGTTTTTGCGCACCTCTCATGTCTTCCCCTATATCACGGTGTTTTTGTGCACCTCTCATACCTTCCCCTATATCGCTGTCTTTTCACGCACCTCTCATAACTTCTTCTATGTTCCTGCATTTTTGCGCACCTCTCATAACTTTCCCCATATCGCTGTGTTTTTATGCACATCTCATAACGTCCTCATATCACTGTGTAGTCGCGCACCTCCCATAGCCTCCCACATATTGCTGTGCTTTCGCGCACTTCTCATACCTTCGCCTATACCGCCCTGTTTTCGCACACTTCCCATTCATTCTCCTATGTCGCTGTGTTTTTGTGAACCTCTCATACCTTCCCTAATATCGCTGCGTTTTCATGCACATCTCATAACGTCCTGTATATCGCTGTGTATTCACGCACCTCCCATAGCATCCCCTATATCGCTGTGCCTTGCGCACCTCTCATACCTTCCCCTATATAGCTGTGTTTTTCCGCACATCCCATAGATTCACCTTTATCACTGTATTATTGCTCACCTCTCATATCTTCCCCTATATCACTGTGTTTTTGCGCACCTCCCATAGCATCCCCTATATTGCTGTGTCTTCGCACTCCTCTCATGCCTTCCCCTATATCGCCCTGTTTTCGAGCACCTCCCATACCTTCCTCTATATCGCTGTGTTTTCGTGCACCTTTCATTCCTCCTCCTATATCGCTGTGTTTTCACTCACGTCTCATAGCTTCTCCTATGTTGCTGTATTTTTGCACACCTCTCATAACTTCCCCTATATCGCCTTGTTTTTATGCACATCTCATAACGTCCCCTATATCGCTGTGTATTCGCGCACTTCCCATAGAATCCCCTATATCGCTGTGCCTTCGCGCACCTCTCATGCTTCCCCTATATCGCCCTGTTTTCGCGCACCTCTCATTCCTTCCCCTATATCGCTGTGTTTTCGAGCACCTCTCGTACCTTCACCTATATCGCTGTGTTTTCACACACCTCTCATAACTTCTCCTATATCGCTGTGTTTTTGTGCACCTCTTATATCTTCCCTAATATCGCTGCGTTTTAATGCACATCTCATAACGTCCCCATATCGCTGTGTATTCACGCACCTCCCATAGCATCCCCTATATCGCTGTGCCTTGCGCACCTCTCATACCTTCCCCTATATTGCTGTCTTTTCGCGCACATCCCATAGATTCAACTTTATCGCTCTGTTATTGCACACCTCTCACAGCTTCCCCTATATCGCCGTGTTTTTGCTCACCTCTCATAGCTTCCCCGATATCGCCGTGTTTTCGCGCACCTCTCATGTCTTCACCTAGATCGCTATGTTTTCACTCCTCTCATTACTTCCCCTATATCGCTGTGTTTTCTCGCACCTCTGATACATTCTCCCATATCGCCGTGTTTTCATGCATATCTCATACCGTCTCCTATATCACTGTGTTTTCACGCACATCCCATACCATCCGTTATATCGCTGTGCCTTCCTGTACCTCTCATATCTTCCCCTATATCGTTGTGTTTTCATGCACATCTCATACCGTCTCCTATATCACTGTGTTTTCACGCACATCCCATAGCATCCCCTATATCGCTGTGCCTTCGTGTACCTCTCATATCTTCCCCTATATCGCTGTGTTTTCATGCACATCTCATAACGTCCCCTATATCGCTGTGCTTTCTCGCACCTCTGATACATTCCCCTGTATCGCCGTGTTTTCTCGCACCTCTCATAATTTCTCCTATATCGCCCTTGTTTTCTGCACCTCTTATTTGTTCCTTAATATCGCTGCATTTTAATGCACATCTCATAACGTCCCCAATATCGCTGTGTATTCACGCACCTCCCATAGCATCCACTATATTGCTGTGCCTTGCGCACTTCTCATACCATCCCCTATATCGCTGTCTTTTCGTGCACATCCCACTTTCTCGCTGTGTTATTGCACACCTCTCACAGCTTGCCCTAGATCGCCGTGTTTTTGCTCACCTCTCATAGCTTCCCCTATATCGCTGTGTTTTTGCGCACCTCTCATGTCTTCACCTAGATCGCTAAGTTTTCGCTCCTCTGATTACTTCCCCTATATCACTGTGTTTTCTCACACCTCTGATACATTCTCCCATATCGCCGTGTTTTCGTGTACCTCTCATAACGTCCCCTATATCGCTGTGCTTTCTCGCACCTCTGATACATTCCCCTGTATCGCCGTGTTTTCATGCACTTCTCATAATTTCCCCTATATCGCCGTGTTTTCGCGCACGTCCCATAGCGTGCCCTATAACGCTGTGTTTTCGGGCACCTCTCTTACCTTCCCCTATATTGCCGTGTTTTCATGCAGATCTCATAACGTCCCCTATATCGCCCTGTTTTCGCGCACCTCCCATACATTCCCCTATATCGCTGTATTATTGTGCACCTCTCATACCTTCCCCTATATCGTTGTGTTTTCACGCACCTCTCATAACTTCTCCTATATTGCTGTACTTTTGCGTACATCTCATACCTTCCCCTATATTGCCGTGTTTTCATGCACATCTCATAACGTCCCCTATATCGCTGTGCATTCGCGCACCTCTCATACCCTCCCCTATATCGCCCTGTTTTCGCGCACCTCCCATACCTTCCCCGATATCGCTGTGTTTTCGTGCACCTCCCATAGCTTCGACGACATCGCTGTTTTCGCGCACAACCCATAGCTTCACCTTGGTCGCTGTGTTATTGCTCACCTCTCATAGCTTCCCCTATATCGCCGTGGTTTTGCGCACCTCGCATGCCTTCACCTATATCGCTATGTTTTTGCTCCTATCATTACTTCCCCTATATCGCTGTGTTTTCTCGCACCTCTGATGCATTCTCCTGTATTGCCATGTTTTCGCGCACTCTTAGAATTTCCTCTATATTGCTGTGTTCTCGCACACCTCTCATACCTTCCCCTATATCGCCCTGTTTTCGCACACCTCTCATACCTTCCCCTATATCGCCGTGTTTTCACGCACCTCTCATAACTTCTCCAATATTCCTGCATTTTTGCGCACCTCTCATAACTTCCCCCATATCGCTGTGTTTTTATGCACATCTCATAACGTCCCCTATATCACTGTGTAGTCGCGCACCTCCCATAGCCTCCCACATATTGCTGTGCCTTCGCGCATTTCTCATACCTTCGCCTATATTGCCCTGTTTTCGCACACTTCCCATTCATTCTCCTATGTCGCTGTGTTTTTGTGAACCTCTCATACCTTCCCTAATATCGCTGCGTTTTCATGCACATCTCATAACGTCCCGTATATCGCTGTGTATTCATGCACCTCCCATAGCATCCACTATATCGCTGTGCCTTGCGCACCTCTCATACCGTCCCCTATATTGTCGTGTATTCGCGCACCTCTCATAGCTTCCCCTATATCGCCATGTTTTCATACAAATCTCATACCGTCCCCTATATCGCCCTGTTTTCGAGCCCCTCCCATACCTTCCCCTGTATCGCTGTGTTTTCGTGCACCTCTCATACCTCCCTCTATATCGCTGTGTTTTACGCACCTCTCATAACTTCTCCTATATCGCTGTGTTTTTGTGCACCTCTTATATCTTCCCTAATATTGCTGCTTCTTCCTGCACATCTCATAACGTCCCCTATATCGCTGTGTATTCACGCACCTCCCATACCTTCCCCTATATCGCCCTGTTTTCGCGCACCTCCCATACCTTCCCCGATATCGCTGTGTTTTCGTGCACCTCCCATAGCTTCGACGACATCGCTGTTTTCACGCACAACCCATAGCTTCACCTTGGTCGCTGTGTTATTGCTCACCTCTCATAGCTTCCCCTATATCGCCGTGGTTTTGCGCACCTCGCATGCCTTCACCTATATCGCTATGTTTTTGCTCCTATCATTACTTCCCCTATATCGCTGTGTTTTCTCGCACCTCTGATGCATTCTCCTGTATTGCCATGTTTTCGCGCACTCTTAGAATTTCCTCTATATTGCTGTGTTCTCGCACACCTCTCATACCTTCCCCTATATCGCCCTGTTTTCGCACACCTCTCATACCTTCCCCTATATCGCCGTGTTTTCACGCACCTCTCATATCTTCTCCAATATTCCTGCATTTTTGCGCACCTCTCATAACTTCCCCCATATCGCTGTGTTTTTATGCACATCTCATAACGTCCCCTATATCACTGTGTAGTCGCGCACCTCCCATAGCCTCCCACATATTGCTGTGCCTTCGCGCATTTCTCATACCTTCGCCTATATCGCCCTGTTTTCGCACACTTCCCATTCATTCTCCTATGTCGCTGTGTTTTTGTGAACCTCTCATACCTTCCCTAATATCGCTGCGTTTTCATGCACATCTCATAACGTCCCGTATATCGCTGTGTATTCACGCACCTCCCATAGCATCCACTATATCGCTGTGCCTTGCGCACCTCTCATACCGTCCCCTATATTGTCGTGTATTCGCGCACCTCTCATAGCTTCCCCTATATCGCCATGTTTTCATACAAATCTCATACCGTCCCCTATATCGCCCTGTTTTCGAGCCCCTCCCATACCTTCCCCTGTATCGCTGTGTTTTCGTGCACCTCTCATACCTCCCTCTATATCGCTGTGTTTTACGCACCTCTCATAACTTCTCCTATATCGCTGTGTTTTTGTGCACCTCTTATATCTTCCCTAATATTGCTGCTTCTTCCTGCACATCTCACAACGTCCCCTATATCGCTGTGTATTCACGCACCTCCCATAGCATCCCCTATATCGCTGTGCCTTGCGCACCTCCCATACCTTCCCCTATATCGCTGTCTTTTCGCACACATCCCATAGATTCAACTTTATCACTGTGTTATTGCACACCTCTCAGAGCTTCCCTTATATTGCCGTGTTTTTGCTCACCTTTCATAGCTTCCCCTATATCGCTATGTTTTTGCTGCTCTCATTACTTCCCCTATATCGCTGTGTTTTCTCGCACCTCTGATACATTCTCCCATATCGCCGTGTTTTCATGCATATCTAATACCGTCTCCTATATCACTGTGTTTTCACGCACATCCCATACCATCCGTTATATCGCTGTGCCTTCCTGTACCTCTCATATCTTCCCCTATATCGCTGTGTTTTTATGCACATCTCATAAAGTCCCCTATATCGCTGTGCTTTCTCGCACCTCTGATACATTCCCCTGTATCACCGTGTTTTCTCGCACCTCTCATAATTTCTCCTATATCGCCCTTGTTTTCTGCACCTCTTATTTCTTCCTTAATATCGCTGCATTTTAATGCACATCTCATAACGTCCCCTATATCGCTGTGTATTCACGCACCTCCCATAGCATCCCCTATATTGCTGTGCCTTGCGCACTTCTCATACCTTCCCCTATATCGCTGTCTTTTCGCGCACATTCCATAGATTCAATTTTCTCGCTGTGTTATTGCACACCTCTCACAGCTTGCCCTATATAGCCGTGTTTTTGCTCACCTCTCATAGCTTCCCCTATATCGCCGTGATTTCGCGCACCTCTCATGTCTTCACCTAGATCGCTATGTTTTCGCTCCTCTCATTACTTCCCCTATATCGCTGTGTTTTCTCACACCTCTGATAGATTCCCCTATATCGCCCTGTTTTCAAGCACCTCCCATACCTTCCCCTGTATCGCTGTGTTTTCGTGCACCTCTCATACCTCCCTCTATATCGCTGTGTTTTCACGCACCTCTCATAACTTCTCCTATATCACTGTGTTTTTGTGCACCTCTTATATCTTCCCTAATATCGCTGCTTCTTCCTGCACATCTCATAACGTCCCCTATATCGTTGTATATTCACGCACCTCCCATAGCATCCCTATATCGCTGTGCCTTGCGCACCTCCCATACCTTCCCCTATATCGGTGTCTTTTCGCACACATCCCATAGATTCAACTTTATCACTGTGTTATTGCACACCTCGCAGAGCTTCCCCTATATCGCCGTGTTTTTGCTCACCTTTCATAGCTTCCCCTATATCGCTGTGTTTTCGCTCACCTCTCATGTCTTCACCTAGATCGCTATGTTTTCGCTCCTCTCATTACTTCCCCTATCTCGCTGTGTTTTCTCGCACCTCTCATACATTCCCCTGTATCGCCGTGTTTTCGCGCACCTCTCATAATTTCCCCTATATCGCCGTGTTTTCGCGCACGTCCCATAGCGTCACCTATAACGCTGTGTTTTCGGGCACCTCTCTTACCTTCCCCTATATTGCCGTGTTTTCATGCACATCTCATAACTTCCCCTATATCGCCCTGTTTTCGCGCACCTCCCATACCTTCCCCTATATCGCTGTATTATTGTGCACCTCTCATACCTTCCCCATATCGTTGTGTTTTCACGCACCTCTCATAACTTCTCCTATATCGCTGTACTTTTGCGTACATCTCATACCTTCCCATATATTGCCGTGTTTTCATGCACATCTCATAACGTCCGCTATATCGCTGTGCATTCGCGCACCTCCCGTAGCATCCCCTATATCACTGTGCCTTCGCGCACCTCTCATACATTCCCCTATATCGCCCTGTTTTCGCGCACCTCCCATACCTTCCCCGATATCGCTATGTTTTCGTGCACCTCCCATAGCTTCGCCTACATCGCTGTTTTCGCGCACAACCCATAGCTTCACCTTGATCGCTGTGTTATTGCTCACCTCTCATAGCTTCCCCTATATTGCCGTGTTTTTGCGCACCTCGCATGTCTTCACCTATATCGCTATGTTTTTGCTCCTGTCATTAATTCCCCTATATCGCTGTGTTTTCTCGCACCTCTGATGCATTCTCCTGCATTGCCATGTTTTCGCGCACTCTTAGAATTTCCCCTATATTGCTGTGTTCTCGCACACCTCTCACACCTTCCCCTATATCGCCCTGTTTTCGCACACCTCTCATACCTTCCCCTATATCGCTGTGTTTTCACGCACCTCTCATAACTTCTCCTATATTGCTGCATTTTTGCGCAACTCTCATAACTTCCCCTATATCGCTGTGTTTTTATGCACATCTCATAACGTCCCCTATATCACTGTGTAGTCGCGCACCTCCCATAGCCTCCTACATATTGCTGTGCCTTCGCGCATTTCTCATATCTTCACCTATATCGCCCTGTTTTCGCACACTTCCCATTCATTCTCCTATGTCGCCTTGCTTTTGTGAACCTCTCATACCTTCCCTAATATCGCTGCGTTTTCATGCACATCTCATAACGTCCCGCATATCGCTGTGTATTCACGCACCTCCCATAGCATCCCCTATATCGCTGTGCCTGGCGCACCTCTCATACCGTCCCCTATATTGTTGTGTTTTTGCGCACCTCTCTTACCTTCCCCTATATTGCCGTGTTTTCATGCACATCTCATAACGTCCCCTATATCGCCCTGTTTTCGCGCACCTCCCATACCTTCCCCTATATCGCTGTATTATTGTGCACCTCTCATACCTTCCCCATATCGTTGTGTTTTCACGCACCTCTCATAACTTCTCCTATATCGCTGTACTTTTGCGTACATCTCATACCTTCCCACATATTGCCGTGTTTTCATGCACATCTCATAACGTCCGCTATATCGCTGTGCATTCGCGCACCTCCCGTAGCATCCCCTATATCACTGTGCCTTCGTGCACCTCTCATACATTCCCCTATATCGCCCTGTTTTCGCGCACCTCCCATACCTTCCCCGATATCGCTATGTTTTCATGCACCTCCCATAGCTTCGACTACATCGCTGTTTTCGCGCACAACCCATAGCTTCACCTTGATCGCTGTGTTATTGCTCACCTCTCATAGCTTCCCCTATATCGCCCTGTTTTCGCACACCTCTCATACCTTCCCCTATATCGCTATGTTTTCACGCACCTCTCATAACTTCTCCTATATTGCTGCATTTTTGCGCAACTCTCATAACTTCCCCTATATCACTGTGTTTTTATGCACATCTCATAACGTCCTCTATATCACTGTGTAGTCGCGCACCTCCCATAGCCTCCTACATATTGCTGTGCCTTCGTGCATTTCTCATACCTTCACCTATATCGCCCTGTTTTCGCACACTTCCCATTCATTCTCCTATGTCGCCTTGCTTTTGTGAACCTCTCATACCTTCCCTAATATTGCTGCGTTTTCATGCACATCTCATAACGTCCCATATATCGCTGTGTATTCACGCACCTCCCATAGCATCCCCTATATCGCTGTACCTAGCGCACCTCTCATACCGTCCCCTATATTGTTGTGTTTTCGCGCACCTCTCATAGCTTCCCCTATATCGCCATGTTTTCATACAAATCTCATACCGTCCCCTATATCGTCCTGTTTTCGAGCACCTCCCATACCTTTCCATGTTTCGCTGTGTTTTCGTGCACCTCTCATACCTCCCCCTATATCGCTGTGTTTTCACGCACCTCTCATAACTTCTCCTATATCGCTGTGTTTTTGTGCACCTCTTATATCTTCCCTAATATCGCTGCTTCTTCCTGCACATCTCATAACGTCCCCTATATGGCTGTGTATTCACGTACCTCCCATAGTATCCCCTATATCGCTGTGCCTTGCGCACATCTCATACCTTCCGCTATATTGATGTGTTTTCTTGCACATCTCATAACGTCCCCTATATCGCCCTGTTTTCGCGCACCTCCCATACCTTCCCCTATATCGCTGTATTATTGTGCACCTCTCATACCTTCCTCATATCGTTGTGTTTTCACGCACCTCTCATAACTTCTCCTATATCGCTGTACTTCTGCGTACATCTCATACCTTCCCACATATTGCCGTGTTTTCATGCACATCTCATAACGTCCGATATATCGCTGTGCATTCGCGCACCTCCCGTAGCATCCCCTATATCACTGTGCCTTCGCGCACCTGCCATACCTTCCCCTATATCGGTGTCTTTTCGCACACATCCCATAGATTCAACTTTATCACTGTGTTATTGCACACCTCGCAGAGCTTCCCCTATATAGCCGTATTTTTGCTCACCTTTCATAGCTTCCCCTATATCGCTGTGCCTAGCGCAGCTCTCATACCGTCCCCTATATTGTTGTGTTTTCGCGCACCTCTCTTACCTTCCCCTATATTGCCGTGTTTTCATGCACATCTCATAACGTCCCCTATATCGCCCTGTTTTCGTGCACCTCTCATACCTTCCCCATATCGTTGTGTTTTCACGCACCTCTCATAACTTCTCCTATATCGCTGTACTTTTGCGTACATCTCATACCTTCCCATATATTGCCGTGTTTTCATGCACATCTCATAACGTCCGCTATATCGCTGTGCATTCGCGCACCTCCCGTAGCATCCACTATATCACTGTGCCTTCGCGCACCTCTCATACCTTCCCCTGTATCGCCCTGTTTTCGCGCACCTCCCATACCTTCCCCGATATCGCTATGTTTTCGTGCACCTCCCATAGCTTCGACTACATCGCTGTTTTCGCGCACAACCCATAGCTTCACCTTGATCGCTGTGTTATTGCTCACCTCTCATAGCCTCCCCTATATCGCCGTGTTTTTGCGCACCTCGCATGTCTTCACCTATATCGCTATGTTTTTGCTCCTATCATTACTTCCCCTATATCGCTGTGTTTTCTCGCACCTCTGATGCATTCTCCTGTATTGCCATGTTTTCGCGCACTCTTAGAATTTCCCCTATATTGCTGTGTTCTCGCACACCTCTCATACCTTCCCCTATATCGCCCTGTTTTCGCACACCTCTCATACCTTCCCCTATATCGCTGTGTTTTCACGCACCTCTCACAACTTCTCCTATATTGCTGCATTTTTGCGCAACTCTCATAACTTCCCCTATATTGCTGTGTTTTTATGCACATCTCATAACGGCCCCTATATCACTGTGTAGTCGCGCACCTGCCATAGCCTCCTACATATTGCTGTGCCTTCACGCATTTCTCATACCTTCACCTATATCGCCCTGTTTTCGCACACTTCCCATTCATTCTCCTATGTCGCCTTGCTTTTGTGAACCTCTCATACCTTCCCTAATATCGCTGCGTTTTCATGCACATCTCATAACGTCCCATATATCGCTGTGTATTCACGCACCTCCCATAGCATCCCCTATATCGCTGTACCTAGCGCACCTCTCATACCGTCCCCTATATTGTTGTGTTTTCACGCACCTCTCATACCTTCCCCATATCGTTGTGTTTTCACGCACCTCTCATAACTTCTCCTATATCGCTGTACTTTTGCGTACATCTCATGCCTTTCCCATATATTGCCGTGTTTTCATGCACATCTCATAACGTCCGCTATATCGCTGTGCATTCGCGCACCTCCCGTAGCATCTCCTATATCACTGTGCCTTCGCGCACCTCTCATACCTTCCCCTGTATCGCCCTGTTTTCGCGCACCTCCCATACCTTCCCCGATATCGCTATGTTTTCGTGCACCTCCCATAGCTTCGACTACATCGCTGTTTTCGCGCACAACCCATAGCTTCACCTTGATCGCTGTGTTATTGCTCACCTCTCATAGCTTCCCCTATATCGCCGTGTTTTTGCGCACCTCGCATGTCTTCACCTATATCGCTATGTTTTTGCTCCTATCATTACTTCCCCTATATCACTGTGTTTTCTCGCACCTCTGATGCATTCTCCTGTATTGCCATGTTTTCGCGCACTCTTAGAATTTCCCCTATATTGCTGTGTTCTCGCACACCTCTCATACCTTCCCCTATATATCCCTGTTTTCGCACACCTCTCATACCTTCCCTTATATCGCTGTGTTTTCACGCACCTCTCATAACTTCTCCTATATTGCTACATTTTTGCGCAACTCTCATAACTTCCCCTATATCGCTGTGTTTTTATGCACATCTCATAACGTCCCCTATATTACTGTGCAGTCGCGCACCTCCCATAGCCTCCCACATATTGCTGTGCCTTCGCGCATTTCTCATACCTTCACCTATATCGCCCTGTTTTCGCACACTTCCCATTCATTCTCCTATGTCGCCTTGCTTTTGAGAACCTCTCATACCTTCCCTAATATCGCTGCGTTTTCATGCACATCTCATAACGTCCCATATATCGCTGTGTATTCATGCACCTCCAATAGCATCCCCTATATCGCTGTACCTAGCGCACCTCTCATACCGTCCCCTATATTGTTGTGTTTTCGCGCACCTCTCATAGCTTCCCCTTTTTCGCCATGTTTTCATACAAATCTCATACCGTCCGCTATATCGTCCTGTTTTCGAGCACCTCCCATACCTTTCCCTGTTTCGCTGTGTTTTCGTGCACCTCTCATACCTCCCTCTATATCGCTGTGTTTTCACGCACCTCTCATAACTTCTCCTATATCGCTGTGTTTTTGTGCACCTCTTATATCTTCCCTAATATCGCTGCTTCTTCCTGCACATCTCATAACGTCCCCTATATGGCTGTGTATTCACGCACCTCCCATAGCATCCCCTATATCGCTGTGCCTTGCGCATATCTCATACCTTCCCCTATATTGATGTGTTTTCATGCAAATCTCATAACGTCCCCTATATCGCTGTACTTTTGCATACATCTCATACCTTCCCCTATTTTGCCGTGTCTTCATGCACATCTCATAACGTCTCCTATATCGCTGTGCATTCGCGCACCTCCCGTAGCATCCCCTATATCACTGTGCCTTCGCGCACCTCTCATACCTTCCCCTATATCGCCCTGTTTTCGCACACCTCTCATTCCTTCCCCTATATCGCTGTGTTTTCATGCACCTCTCATAACTTCTCCAATATTGCTGCATTTTTGCGCACCTCTCATAACTTCCCCCATATCGCTGTGTTTTTAGGCACATCTCATAACGTCCCCTATATCACTGTGTAGTCGCGCACCTCCCATAGCCTCCCACATATTGCTGTGCCTTCGTGCATTTCTCATACCTTCACCTATATTGCCCTGTTTTCGCACACTTCCCATTCATTCTCCTATGTCGCTGTGTTTTTGTGAACCTCTCATACCTTCCCTAATATCGCTGCGTTTTCATGCACATCTCATAACGTCCCGTACATCGCTGTATATTCACGCACCTCCCATAGCATCCCCTATATTGCTGTGCCTTGGGCACCTCTCATACCGTCCCCTATATTATCGTGTTTTCGTGCACCTCTCATAGCTTCCCCTATATCGCCATGTTTTCATACAAATCTCATACCGTCCCCTATATCGCCCTGTTTTCGAGCACCTCCCATACCTTCCCCTGTATCGCTGTGTTTTCGTGCACCTCTCATACCTCCCTCTATATCGCTGTGTTTTCACGCACCTCTCATAACTTCTCCTATATCGCTGTGTTTTTGTGCACCTCCTATATCTTCCCTAATATCGCTGCTTCTTCCTGCACATCTCATAAAGTCCCCTATATGGCTGTGTATTCACGCACCTCCCATAGCATCCCCTATATCGCTGTGCCTTGCACACCTGCCATACCTTCCCCTATATCGGTGTCTTTTCGCACACATCCCATAGATTCAACTTTATCACTGTGTTATTGCACACCTCGCAGAGCTTCCCCTATATCGCCGTGTTTTTGCTCACCTTTCATAGCTTCCCCTATATCGCTGTGTTTTCGCGCACCTCTCATGTCTTCACCTGGATCGCTATGTTTTCGCTCCTCTCATTACTTCCCCTATCTCGCTGTGTTTTCTCGCACCTCTGATACATTCCCCTGTATCGCCGTGTTTTCACGCACCTCCCATAGCGTCCCCTATATCGCTGTGTTTTCGCGCACATCCCATACCATCCGTCAAATCGCTGTGCCTTCCTGTACCTCTCATATCTTCCCCTATATCGTTGTGTTTTCATGCACATCTCATACCGTCTCCTATATCACTGTGTTTTCACACACATCCCATAGCATCCCCTATATCGCTGTGTATTTGCGCACCTCCCAGACCTTCCCCTATATCGCTGTGTTTTCGTGCATCTCTCATTCATTCCCCTATATCGTTGTGTTTTCACACACCTCTCATAACTTCTCCTATATCGCCCTTGTTTTCTGCACCTCTTATTTCTTCCTTAAAATCGCTGCATTTTAATGCACATCTCATAACGTCCCCTATATCGCTGTGTATTCACGCACCTCCCATAGCATCCCCTATATTGCTGTGCCTTGCGCACTTCTCATACCTTCCCCTATATCGCTGTCTTTTCGCGCATATCCCATAGATTCAACCTTATCGCTGTGTTATTGCACACCTCTCACAGCTTCCCCGATATCGCCGTCTTTTTGTTCACCTCTCATAGATTCCCCTATATCGCCGTGTTTTCGCGCAGCTCTCATGTCTTCACCTAGATCGCTATGTTTTCGCTCCTCTCATTACTTCCCCTATATCGCTGTGTTTTCTCACACCACTGATACATTCTCCCATCTCGCCGTGTTTTCGTGTACCTCTCACATCTTCCCCTATATCGCTGTGTTTTCATGCACATCTCATAACGTCCCGTATATCGCTGTGCTTTCTCGCACCTCTGATACATTCCCCTGTATCGCCGTGTTTTCGTGCACTTCTCATGAGTTCCCCTATATTGCTGTGTTTGCGCGCACGTCCCATAGGCTCCCCTATATCGCTGTGTTTTCGGGCACCTCTCATACCTTCCCCTTTTCGCACTGTTTTCGCGCACCTCCCATTCCTTCCCCTATATTGCTGTCTTTTCGTGCACCTCACATACCTTGCCCTATATTACTGTGTTTTCACGCACCTCTCATAAATTCTGCAGTAATGCTGTATTTTTGCGCACCTCTCATACCTTCCCCCATATTGCCGTGTTTTCATGCACATCTCATAACGCCCCCTATATAGCTGTGTATTCGTGCACCTCCCATAGCCCCCTATATCACTGTGCCTTCGCGCACCTCTCATACCTTCCCCTATATCGCCCTGTTTTAGCTCACTTCTCATAACTTCCCCGATATCGCTGTGTTTTTGCACACCTCTCATACCTTCCCCTGTATCGCTGTGTTTTCATGCACCTCTCATGGCTTCCCCAATATCGCCGTGTATTCATGCACATCTCGTACTGTCCCCTTTATCGCTGTGTATTCGCGCACCTCCCATAGCATCCCCTATATCGCTGTGCCTTGTGCACCTCCCATACCTTCCCCTATATCGGTGTCTTTTCGTACACATCCCATAGATTCAACTTTATCACTGTGTTATTGCACACCTCGCGGAGCTTCCCATATATCGCCGTGTTTTTGCTCACCTTTCATAGCTACCCCTATATCGCTGTGTTTTCGCGCACCTCTCATGTCTTCACCTAGATCGCTATGTTTTCGCTCCTCTCATTACTTCCCCTATCTCGCTGTGTTTTCTCGCACCTCTGATACATTCCCCTGTATTGCTGTGTTTTCGCGCACCTCTCATAATTTCCCCTATATCGCCGTGTTTTCGCGCACGTCCCATAGCGTGCCCTATAACGCTGTGTTTTCGGGCACCTCTCTTACCTTCCCCTATATTGCCGTGTTTTCATGCACATCTCATAACATCTCCTATATCGCTGTACTTTTGCGTACATCTCATACCTTCCCCTATATTGCCGTGTTTTCATGCACATCTCATAACGTCCCCTCTTTCACTGTGCATTCGCGCACCTCCCGTAGCATCCCCTATATCACTGTGCCTTTGCGCACCTCTCATACCTTCCCCTATATCGCCCTGTTTTCGCGCACCTCCCATACCTTCTCTGATATCGCTGTTTTCGTGCACCTCCCATAGCTTCGACTACATCGCTGTTTTCGCGCACAACCCATAGCTTCACCTTGATCGCTGTGTTATTGCTCACTTCTCATAGCTTCCCCTATATCGCCGTGTTTTTGCGCACCTCGCATGTCTTCACCTATATCGCTATGTTTTTGCTCCTATCATTACTTCCCCTATATCGCTGTGTTTTCTCGCACCTCTGATACGTTCTCCTGTATTGCCATGTTTTCGCGCACTCTTAGAATTTCCTCTATATTGCTGTGTTCTCGCACACCTCTCATACCTTCCCCTATATCGCTGTGTTTTCACGCACCTCTCATAACTTCTCCAATATTGCTGCATTTTTGCGCACCTCTCATAACTTCCCCCATATTGCTGTGTTTTTATGCAAATCTCATAACGTGCCCTATATCGCCCTGTTTTCGTGCACCTCCCATACCTTCCCCTATATCGCTGTATTATTGTGCACCTCTCATACCTTCCCCTATATCGCTGTGTTTTCACGCACCTCTCATAACTTCTCCTATATCGCTGTACTTTTGCGTACATCTCATACCTTCCCCTATATTGTCGTGTTTTCGCGCACCTCTCACAGCTTCCCCTATATCGCCATGTTTTCATACGAATCTCATACCGTCCCCTATATCGCCCTGTTTTCGAGCACCTCCCATACCTTCCCCTGTATCGCTGTGTTTTCGTGCACCTCTCATACCTCCCTCTATATCGCTGTGTTTTCACGCACCTCTCATAACTTCTCCTATATCGCTGTGTTTTTGTGCACCTCTTATATCTTCCCTAATATCGCTGCTTCTTCCTGCACATCTCATAACGTGCCCTATATCGCTGTGTATTCACGCACCTCCCATAGCATCCCCTATATCGCTGTGCCTTGTGCACCTCCCATACCTTCCCCTATATCTGTGTCTTTTCGTACACATCCCATAGATTCAACTTTATCACTGTGTTATTGCACACCTCGCAGAGCTTCCCATATATCGCCGTGTTTTTGCTCACCTTTCATAGCTACCCCTATATCGCTGTGTTTTCGCGCACCTCTCATGTCTTCACCTAGATCGCTATGTTTTCGCTCCTCTCATTACTTCCCCTATCTCGCTCTGTTTTCTCGCACCTCTGATACATTCCCCTGTATCGCCGTGTTTTCGCGCACCTCTCATAATTTCCCCTATATCGCAGTGTTTTCGCGCACGTCCCATAGCGTGCCCTATAACGCTGTGTTTTCGGGCACCTCTCTTACCTTCCCCTATATTGCCGTGTTTTCATGCACATCTCATAACGTCCCCTATATCGCCCTGTTTTCGCACACCTCCCATACCTTCCCCTATATCGTTGTGTTTTCACGCACCTCTCATAACATCTCCTATATCGCTGCACTTTTGCGTACATCTCATACCTTCCCCTATATTGCCGTGTTTACATGCACATCTCATAACGTCCCCTATATCGCTGTGCATTCGCGCACCTCCCGTAGCATCCCCTATATCACTGTGCCTTGGCGCACCTCTCATACCTTCCCCTATATCGCCCTGTTTTCGCACACTTCCCATTCATTCTCCTATGTCGCTGTGTTTTTGTGAACCTCTCATACCTTCCCTAATATCGCTGCGTTTTCATGCACATCTCATAACGTCCCGTATATCGTTGTGTATTCACGCACCTCCCATAGCATCCCCTATATCGCTGTGCCTTGCGCACGTCTCATACCGTCCCCTATATTGTCATGTTTTCGCGCACCTCTCATAGCTTCCCCTATATGGCCATGTTTTCATACAAATCTCATACCGTCCCCTATATCGCCCTGTTTTCGAGCACCTCCCATACCTTCCACTGTATCGCTGTGTTTTCGTGCACCTCTCATGTCTTCACCTGGATCGCTATGTTTTCGCTCCTCTCATTACTTCCCCTATCTCGCTGTGTTTTCTCGCACCTCTGATACATTCCCCTGTATCGCCGTGTTTTCGCGCACCTCTCATAATTTCCCCTATATCGCTGTGTTTTCGCGCACGTCCCATAGCGTCCCCTATAACGCTGTGTTTTCGCGCACCTCTCATACCTTCCCCTATATTGCCGTGTTTTCATGCACATCTCATAACGTCCCCTATATCGTTGTGTATTCGTGCACCTCCCATATCACCCCTATATAACTGTGCCTTCGCGTACCTCTCATGCCTTCCCCTATATCGCTGTGTTTTCACGCACATCTCATAACTTCTGCTATATTGCTGCATTTTTGCGCAACTCTCATAACTTCCCCTATATCGCTGTGTTTTTATGCACATCTCATAACGTCTCCTATATCAGTGTGTAGTCACGCACCTCCCATAGCCTCCCACATATTGCTGTGCCTTCGCGCACTTCTCATACCTTCACCTATATCGCCCTGTTTTCGCACACTTCCCATTCATTCTCCGATGTCGCCTTGCTTTTGTGAACCTCTCATACCTTCCCTAATATCGCTGCGTTTTCATGCACATCTTATAACTTCCCCTATATCGCTGTGTATTCACGCACCTCGCATAGCATCCCCTATATTGCTGTGCCTTGCGCACTTCTCATACCTTCCCCTATATCGCCGTGTTTTCGCGCACCTCTCATTGCTTCCCCTATATCGCCGTGTATTCATGCACCTCTCATACCGTCCCCTATATCGCTGTCTTTTCGCGCACATCCCATAGATTCACCTTTATCGCTTTGTTATTCCTCACCTCTAATAGTTTCCCCTAAATCGCCGGGTTTTTGCTCACCTCTCATAGCTTCCACTATATTGCCCTGTATTCACGCAGTTCTCATACCTTCCCCTATATCGCTGTGTTTTCGCACACCTCTCATGGCTTCCCGACTATCGCCGTGTATTCATGCACATCTCATAGCTTCCCCTATATCGCTTGGTTTTCACACACCTCTCATAACTTCCCCTATATCGCCCTGTTTTTGCACTCCTCTCATACCTTCCCCTATATCACTGTGTTTTCACGCAGCTCTCATACCTTCCCCTATATCGCCCTGTTTTCGCTCACTTCCCATAACCTCCCCGATATCGCTGTGTTTTTGCACACCTCTCATACCTTCCCCTATGTCGCTGTGTTTTCAAGCACCTCTCATGGCTTCCCCAATATCGCCGTGTATTCATGCACATCTCGTACCGTCCCCTTTATCGCTGTGTTTTCGCGCACCTCCCATAGCGTCCCCTATATCGCTGTGTTTTCGCACACATCCCATACCATCCGTTATATCGCTGTGCCTTCCTGTACCTCTCATATCTTCCCCTATATCGTTGTGTTTTCATGCACATCTCATACCGTCTCCTATATCACTGTGTTTTCACGCACATCCCATAGCATCCCCTATATCGCTGTGTTTTTGCGCACCTCCCAGACCTTCCCCTATTTCGCTGTGTTTTCGTGCATCTCTCATACATTCCCCTATATCGTTATGTTTTCACACACCTCTCATAACTTCTCCTATATCGCCCTTGTTTTCTGCACCTCTTATTTCTTCCTTAATATCGCTGCATTTTAATGCACATCTTATAACTTCCCCTATATCGCTGTGTATTCACGCACCTCGCATAGCATCCCCTATATTGCTGTGCCTTGCGCACTTCTCATACCTTCCCCTATATCGCTGTCTTTTCGCGCACATCCCATAGATTCAACTTTATCGCTGTGTTATTGCACACCTCTCATAGCTTCCCCTATATCGCCGTGTTTTTGCGCACCTCGCATGACTTCACCTATATCGCTATGTTTTCTCACACCTCTGATACATTCTCCCATATCGCCGTGTTTTCGTGTACCTCTCATATCTTCCCCTGTATCGCTGTGTTTTCATGCACATCTCATAATGTCCCCTATATCGCTGTGCATTCGCGCACCTCCCGTAGCTTCCCCTATATCACTGTGCCTTCGCGCACCTCTCATACCTTGCCCTATATTACTGTTTTTTCACGCACCTCTCATAAATTCTGCTATAAAGCTGTATTTTTGCGCACCTCTCATACCTTCCGCCATATTGCCGTGTTTTCATGCACATCTCATAACGTCCCCTATATAGCTGTGTATTCGTGCACCTCCCATAGCCCCCTATATCACTGTGCCTTCGCGCACCCCTCATACCTTCCCCTATATCGCCCTGTTTTCGCTCACTTCCCATAACTTCCCCGATATCGCTGTGTTTTTGCACACCTCTCATACCTTCCCCTATATCGCTGTGTTTTCATGCACCTCTCATGGCTTCCCCAATATCGCCGTGTATTCATGCACATCTCGTACTGTCCCCTTTATCGCTGTGTTTTCACGCACCTCTCATAACTTCTGCTATATCGCTGTATTTTTGTGCACATCTCATACCTTCCCCTATATTGATGTGTTTTCATGCAAATCTCATAACGTCCCCTATATCGCCCTGTTTTCGCGCACCTCCCATACCTTCCCCATATCGCTGTATTATTGTGCACCTCTCATACCTTCCCCTATATCGCTGTGTTTTCACGCACCTCTCACAACTTCTCCAAAATCGCTGTACTTTTGCGTACATCTCATACCTTCCCCTATATTGCAGTGTTTTCATGCACATCTCATAACATCCCCTATATCGCTGTGCATTCGCGCACCTCCCGTAGCTTCCCCTATATCACTGTGCCTTCACGCACCTCTCATACCTTCCCCTATATCGCCCTGTTTTCACACACCTCTCATGCCTTCCCCTATATCGCTGTGTTTTCACGCACCTCTCATAACTTCTCCAATATTGCTGCATTTTTGCGCACCTCTCATAACTTCCCCCATATCGCTGTGTTTTTATGCACATCTCATAACGTCCCCTATATCGCTGTGTATTCATGCACCTCTCATACCATCCCCTATATCGCTGTCTTTTCGCGCACATCCCATAGATTCACCTTTATCGCTTTGTTATTCCTCACCTCTAATAGTCTCCCCTAAATCGCCGGGTTTTTGCTCACCTCTCATAGCTTCCACTGTATTGCCCTGTATTCACGCACCTCTCATGTCTTCTCCTATATCACTGTGTTTTCGCGCAGCTCCCATAGCATCCCCTATATTGCTGTGCCTTCGCATACCTCTCATATCTTCCCCTATATCGCCCTGTTTTCGCAATCCTCTCATGCATTGCCGTATATCGCTGAGTTTTTGCACACCTCTCATACCTTCCCCAATATCACCGTGTTTTCATGCACATCTCATAATGTCCGCAATGTCACTGGGTTTTCACGCACCTCTCATAACTTCCCCTATATCGCCCTGTTTTTGCACTCCTCTCATACCTTCCCCTATATCACTGTGTTTTCACGCAGCTCTCATACCTTCCCCTATATCGCCCTGTTTTTGCTCACTTCCCATAACTTCCCCGATATCGCTGTGTTTTTGCACACCTCTCATACCTTCCCCTATGTCGTTGTGTTTTCAAGCACCTCTCATGGCTTCCCCAATATCGCCGTGTATTCATGCACATCTCGTACCGTCCCCTTTATCGCTGTGCATTCGCACACCTCCCGTAGCATCACCTATATCGCTGTGCCTTCGCGCACCTCTCATACCTTCCCCTATATCGCCCTGTTTTCGCGCACCTCACATACCTTCCCCGATATCGCTATGTTTTCGTGCACCTCCCATAGCTTCGACTACATCGCTGTTTTCGCGCGCAACCCATAGCTTCACCTTGATCGCTGTGTTATTGCTCACCTCTCATAGCTTCCCCTATATCGCCGTGTTTTTGCGCACCTCGCATGTCTTCACCTATATCGCTATGTTTTTGCTCCTATCATTTCTTCCCCTATATCGCTGTGTTTTCTTGCACCTCTGATACATTCGCCTGTATTTACATGTTTTCGCGCACTCTTAGAATTTCCTCTATATTGCTGTGTTCTCGCACACCTCTCATACCTTCCTCTATATCGCCCTGTTTTCGCACACCTCTCATACCTTCCCCTATATCGCTGTGTTTTCACGCACCTCTCATAACTTCTCCAATATTGCTGCATTTTTGTGCACCTCTCATAACTTCCCCATATCGCTGTGTTTCTATGCACATCTCATAACGTCCCCTATATCACTGTGTAGTCGCGCACCTCCCATAGCCTCCTACATATTGCTGTGCCTTCGCGCATTTCTCATACCTTCGCCTATATCGCCCTGTTTTCGCACACTTCCCATTCATTCTCCTATGTCGCTGTGTTTTTGTGAACCTCTCATACCTTCCCTAATATCGCTGTGTTTTCATGCACATCTCATAACGTCCTGTATATCGTCCTGTGTGTATTCACGCACCCCCAATAGCATCCCCTATATCGCTGCGCCTTGCGCACGTCTCATACCGTCCCCTATATTGTCATGTTTTCGCGCACCTCTCATAGCTTCCCCTGTATGGCCATGTTTTCATACAAATCTCATACCGTCCCCTATATCGCCCTGTTTTCGAGCACCTCCCATACCTTCCCCTGTATCGCTGTGTTTTCGTGCACCTCTCATGTCTTCCCCAATATCGCCGTGTATTCATGCACATCTCGTACTGTCCCCTTCATCGCTGTGTTTTCACGCACCTCTCATAACTTCTACTATATCGCTGTATTTTTGTGCACATCTCATACCTTCCCCTATATTGATGTGTTTTCATGCAAATCTCATAACGTCCCCTATATCGCCCTGTTTTCGCGCACCTCCCATACCTTCCCCTATATCGCTGTGTTTTCATGCACCTCTCACAACTTCTCCAAAATCGCTGTACTTTTGCGTACATCTCATACCTTCCCCTATATTGCAGTGTTTTCATGCACATCTCATAACGTCCCCTATATCGCTGTGCATTCACGCACCTCCCGTAGCTTCCCCTATATCACTGTGCCTTCGCACACCTCTCATACCTTCCCCTATATCGCCATGTTTTCGCGCACCTCCCATACCTTCCCCGATATCGCTATGTTTTCGTGCACCTCCCATAGCTTCGACTACATCGCTGTTTTCGCGCACAACCCATAGCTTCACCTTGATCGCTGTGTTATTGCTCACCTCTCATAGCTTCCCCTATATCGCCGTGTTTTTGCGCACCTCGCATGTCTTCACCTATATCGCTATGTTTTTGCTCCTATCATTTCTTCCCCTATATCGCTGTGTTTTCTTGCACCTCTGATGCATTCGCCTGTATTTACATGTTTTCGCGCACTCTTAGAATTTCCCCTATATTGCTGTGTTCTCGCACACTTCTCATACCTTCCCCTATATCGCCCTGTTTTCGCAGACCTCTCATACCTTCCCCTATATCGCTATGTTTTCACGCACCTCTCATAACTTCTCCAATATTGCTGCATTTTTGCGCAACTCTCATAACTTCCCCTATATCGCTGTGTTTTTATGCACATCTCATAACGTCCCCTATATCACTGTGTAGTCGCGCACCTCCCATAGCCTCCTACATATTGCTGTGCCTTCGCGCATTTCTCATACCTTCACCTATATCGCCCTGTTTTCGCACACTTCCCATTCATTCTCCTATGTCGCCTTGCTTTTGTGAACCTCTCATACCTTCCCTAATATCGCTTCGTTTTCATGCACATCTCATAACGTCCCATATATCGCTGTGTATTCACGCACCTCCCATAGCATCCCCTATATCGCTGTACCTAGCGCACCTCCCATACCTTCCCCATATCGCTGTATTATTGTGCACCTCTCATACCTTCCCCTATATCGCTGTGTTTTCACGCACCTCTCACAACTTCTCCAAAATCGCTGTACTTTTGCGTACATCTCATACCTTCCCCTATATTGCAGTGTTTTCATGCACATCTCATAACGTCCCCTATATCGCTGTGCCTTCGCGCACCTCTCATACCTTCCCCTATATCGCACTGTTTTCACACACCTCTCATACCTTCCCCTATATCGCTGTGTTTTCACGCACCTCTCATAACTTCTCCAATATTGCTGCATTTTTGCGCACCTCTCATAACTTCCCCCATATCGCTGTGTTTTTATGCACATCTCATAACGTCCCCTATATCACTGTGTAGTCACGCACCTCCCATAGCCTCCCACATATTGCTGTGCCTTCGCGCATTTCTCATACCTTCGCCTATATCGCCCTGTTTTCGCACACTTCCCATTCATTCTCCTCTGTTGCTGTGTTTCTGTGAACCTCTCATACCTTCCCTAATATCGCTGCGTTTTCATGCACATCTCATAACGTCCCGTATATCGCTGTGTATTCACGCACCTCCCATAGCATCCCCTATATCGCTGTGCCTAGCGCACCTCTCATACCGTCCCCTATATTGTTGTGTTTTCGCGCACCTCTCTTACCTTCCCCTATATTGCCGTGTTTTCATGCACATCTCATAACTTCCCCTATATCGCCCTGTTTTCGCGCACCTCCCATACCTTCCCCTGTATCGCTGTGTTTTCGTGCACCTCTCATACCTCCCTCTATATCGCTGTGTTTTCACGCACCTCTCATAACTTCTCCTATATCGCTGTGTTTTTGTGCACCTCTTATATCTTCCCTAATATCGCTGCTTCTTCCTGCACATCTCATAACGTCCCCTATATCGTTGTGTATTCACGCACCTCCCATAGCATCCCTATATCGCTGTGCCTTGCGCACCTCCCATACCTTCCCCTATATCGGTGTCTTTTCGCACACATCCCATAGATTCAACTTTATCACTGTGTTATTGCACACCTCGCAGAGCTTCCCCTATATCGCCGTGTTTTTGCTCACCTTTCATAGCTTCCCCTATATCGCTGTGTTTTCGCTCACCTCTCATGTCTTCACCTAGATCGCTATGTTTTCGCTCCTCTCATTACTTCCCCTATCTCGCTGTGTTTTCTCGCACCTCTGATACATTCCCCTGTATCGCCGTGTTTTCGCGCACCTCTCATAATTTCCCCTATATCGCCGTGTTTTCGCGCACGTCCCATAGCGTCACCTATAACGCTGTGTTTCCGGGCACCTCTCTTACCTTCCCCTATATTGCCGTGTTTTCATGCACATCTCATAACTTCCCCTATATCGCCCTGTTTTCGCGCACCTCCCATACCTTCCCCTATATCGCTGTATTATTGTGCACCTCTCATACCTTCCCCATATCGTTGTGTTTTCACGCACCTCTCATAACTTCTCCTATATCGCTGTACTTTTGCGTACATCTCATACCTTCCCATATTTGCCGTGTTTTCATGCACATCTCATAACGTCCGCTATATCGCTGTGCATTCGCGCACCTCCCGTAGCATCCCCTATATCACAGTGCCTTCGCGCACCTCTCATACCTTCCCCTATATCGCCCTGTTTTCGCGCACCTCCCATACCTTCCCCGATATCGCTATGTTTTCGTGCACCTCCCATAGCTTCGACTACATCGCTGTTTTCGCGCACAACCCATAGCTTCACCTTGATCGCTGTGTTATTGCTCACCTCTCATAGCTTCCCCTATATCGCCGTGTTTTTGCGCAGCTCGCATGCCTTCACCTATATCGCTATGTTTTTGCTCCTATCATTACTTCCCCTATATTGCTGTGTTTTCTCACACCTCTGATGCATTCTCCTGTATTGCCATGTTTTCGCGCACTCTTAGAATTTCCCCTATATTGCTGTGTTCTCGCACACCTCTCACACCTTCCCCTATATCGCCCTGTTTTCGCACACCTCTCATACCTTCCCCTATATCGCTGTGTTTTCACGCACCTCTCATAACTTCTCCTATATTGCTGCATTTTTGCGCAACTCTCATAACTTCCCCTATATCGCTGTGTTTTTATGCACATCTCATAACGTCCCCTACATCACTGTGTAGTCGCGCACCTCCCATAGCCTCCCACATATTGCTGTGCCTTCGCGCATTTCTCATATCTTCACCTATATCGCCCTGTTTTCGCACACTTCCCATTCATTCTCCTATGTCGCCTTGCTTTTGTGAACCTCTCATACCTTCCCTAATATCGCTGCGTTTTCATGCACATCTCATAACGTCCCGTATATCGCTGTGTATTCACGCACCTCCCATAGCATCCCCTATATCGCTGTGCCTAGCGCACCTCTCATACCGTCCCCTATATTGTTGTGTTTTCGCGCACCTCTCTTACCTTCCCCTATATTGCCGTGTTTTCATCCACATCTCATAACGTCCCCTATATCGCCCTGTTTTCGCGCACCTCCCATACCTTCCCCTATATCGCTGTATTATTGTGCACCTCTCATACCTTCCCCATATCTTTGTGTTTTCACGCACCTCTCATAACTTCTCCTATATCGCTGTACTTTTGCGTACATCTCATACCTTCCCACATATTGCCGTGTTTTCATGCACATCTCATAACGTCCGCTATATCGCTGTGCATTCGCGCACCTCCCGTAGCATCCCCTATATCACTGTGCCTTCGCGCACCTCTCATACATTCCCCTATATCACTCTGTTTTCGCGTACCTCCCATACCTTCCCCGATATCGCTATGTTTTCGTGCACCTCCCATAGCTTCGACTACATCGCTGTTTTCGCGCACAACCCATAGCTTCACCTTGATCGCTGTGTTATTGCTCACCTCTCATAGCTTCCCCTATATCGCCGTGTTTTTGCGCACCTCGCATGTCTTCACCTATATCGCTATGTTTTTGCTCCTATCATTACTTTCCTATATCGCTGTGTTTTCTCGCACCTCTGATGCATTCTCCTGTATTGCCATGTTTTCACGCACTCTTAGAATTTCCCCTATATTGCTGTGTTCTCGCACACCTCTCATACCTTCCACTATATCGCCCTGTTTTCGCACACCTCTCATAACTTCTCCTGTATTGCTGCATTTTTGCGCAACTCTCATAACTTCCCCTATATCACTGTGTTTTTATGCACATCTCATAACGTCCCCTATATCACTGTGTAGTCGCGCACCTCCCATAGCCTCCTACATATTGCTGTGCCTTCGCGCATTTCTCATACCTCCACCTATATCGCCCTGTTTTCGCACACTTCCCATTCATTCTCCTATGTCGCCTTGCTTTTGTGAACCTCTCATACCTTCCCTAATATCGCTGCGTTTTCATGCACATCTCATAACGTCCCATATATCGCTGTGTGTTCACGCATCTCCCATAGCATCCCCTATATCGCTGTACCTAGCGCACCTCTCATACCGTCCCCTATATTGTTGTGTTTTCGCGCACCTCTCATAGCTTCCCCTATATCGCCATGTTTTCATACAAATCTCATACCGTCCCCTATATCGTCCTGTTTTCGAGCACCTCCCATACCTTTCCATGTTTCGCTATGTTTTCGTGCACCTCTCATACCTCCCTCTATATCGCTGTGTTTTCACGCACCTCTCATAACTTCTCCTATATCGCTGTGTTTTAGTGCACCTCTTATATCCTCCCTAATATCGCTGCTTCTTCCTGCACATCTCATAACGTCCCCTATATGGCTGTGTATTCACGCACCTCCCATAGCATCCCCTATATCGCTGTGCCTTGCGCACATCTCATACCTTCCCCTATATTGCCGTGTTTTCATGCACATCTCATAACGTCCCCTATATCGCCCTGTTTTCGCGCACCTCCCATACCTTCCCATATATCGCTGTATTATTGTGCACCTCTCATACCTTCCCCATATCGTTGTGTTTTCACGCACCACTCATAACTTCACCTATATCGCTGTACTTTTGCGTACATCTCATACCTTCCCATATATTGCCGTGTTTTCATGCACATCTCATAACGTCCGCTATATCGCTGTGCATTCGCGCACCTCCCGTAGCATCCCCTATATCACTGTGCCTTCGCGCACCTCTCATACCTTCCCCTGTATCGCCCTGTTTTCGCGCACCTCCCATAACTTGCACGATATCGCTATGTTTTCGTGCACCTCCCATAGCTTCGACTACATCGCTGTTTTCGCGCACAACCCATAGCTTCACCTTGATCGCTGTGTTATTGCTCACCTCTCATAGCCTCCCCTATATCGCCGTGTTTTTGCGCACCTCGCATGTCAGCACCTATATCGCTATGTTTTTGCTCCTATCATTACTTCCCCTATATCGCTGTGTTTTCTCGCACCTCTGATGCATTCTCCTGTATTGCCATGTTTTCGCGCACTCTTAGAATTTCCCCTATATTGCTGTGTTCTCGCACACCTCTCATACTTTCCCCTATATCGCCCTGTTTTCGCAGACCTCTCATACCTTCCCCTATATCGCTGTGTTTTCACGCACCTCTCACAACTTCTCCTATATTGCTGCATTTTTGCGCAACTCTCATAACTTCCCCTATATTGCTGTGTTTTTATGCACATCTCATAACGTCCCCTATATCACTGTGTAGTCGCGCACCTCCCATAGCCTCCTACATATTGCTGTGCCTTCGCGCATTTCTCATACCTTCACCTATATCGCCCTGTTTTCGCACACTTCCCATTCATTCTCCTATGTCGCCTTGCTTTTGTGAACCTCTCATACCTTCCCTAATATCGCTGCGTTTTCATGCACATCTCATAACGTCCCATATATCGCTGTGTATTCAGGCACCTCCCATAGCATCCCCTCTATCGCTGTACCTAGCGCACCTCTCATACCGTCCCCTATATTGTTGTGTTTTCGCGCACCTCTCATACCTTCCCCATATCGTTGTGTTTTCACGCACCTCTCATAACTTCTCCTATTTCGCTGTACTTTTGCGTACATCTCATGCCTTTCCCATATATTGCCGTGTTTTCATGCACATCTCATAACGTCCGCTATATCGCTGTGCATTCGCGCACCTCCCGTAGCATCCCCTATATCACTGTGCCTTCGCGCACCTCTCATACCTTCCCCTGTATCGCCCTGTTTTCGCGCACCTCCCATACCTTCCCCGATATCGCCATGTTTTCATACAAATCTCATACCGTCCGCTATATCGTCCTGTTTTCGAGCACCTCCCATACCTTTCCCTGTTTCGCATACCTCCCTCTATATCGCTGTGTTTTCACGCACCTCTCATAACTTCTCCTATATCGCTGTGTTTTTGTGCACCTCTTATATCTTCCCTAATATCGCTGCATCTTCCTGCACATCTCATAACGTCCCCTATATGGCTGTGTATTCACGCACCTCCCATAGCATCCCCTATATCGCTGTGCCTTGCGCACATCTCATACCTTCCCCTATATTGCCGTGTTTTTGCTCACCTCTCATAGCTTCCCCTATATCGCCGTGCTTTCGTGCACCTCTCATGTCTTCACCAAGATCGCTATGTTTTCGCTCCTCTCATTACTTCCCCTATATCGCTGTGTTTTCTCACACCTCTGATACATTCTCCCATATCGCCCTGTTTTCGCGTACCTCCCATACCTTACCCTATATCGCTGTATTATTGTGCACCTCTCATACCTTCCCCTATATCGCTGTGTTTTCACGCACCTCTCATAACTTCTGCTATATCGCTGTACTTTTGCGTACATCTCATACCTTCCCCTATATTGCCGTGTCTTCATGCACATCTCATAACGTCTCCTATATCGCTGTGCATTCGCGCACCTCCCGTAGCATCCCCTATATCACTGTGCCTTCGCGCACCTCTCATACCTTCCCCTATATCGCCCTGTTTTCGCACACCTCTCATTCCTTCCCCTATATCGCTGTGTTTTCATGCACCTCTCATAACTTCACCAATATTGCTGCATTTTTGCGCACCTCTCATAACTTCCCCCATATCGCTGTGTTTTTAGGCACATCTCATAACGTCCCCTATATCACTGTGTAGTCACGCACCTCCCATAGCCTCCCACATATTGCTGTGCCTTCGCGCATTTCTCATACCTTCACCTATATTGCCCTGTTTTCGCACACTTCCCATTCATTCTCCTATGTCGCTGTGTTTTTGTGAACCTCTCATACCTTCCCTAATATCGCTGCGTTTTCATGCACATCTCATAACGTCCCGTACATCGCTGTATATTCACGCACCTCCCATAGCATCCCCTATATCGCTGTGCTTTGGGCACCTCTCATACCGTCCCCTATATTGTCGTGTTTTCGCGCACCTCTCATGGCTTCCCCTATATGGCCATGTTTTCATACAAATCTCATACCGTCCCCTATATTGCCCTGTTTTCAAGCACCTCCCATATCTTCCCCTGTATCGCTGTGTTTTCGTGCACCTCTCATACCTCCCTCTATATCGCTGTGTTTTCACGCACCTCTCATAACTTCTCCTATATCGCTGTGTTTTTGTGCACCTCTTATATCTTCCCTAATATCGCTGCTTCTTCCTGCACATCTCATAACGTCCCCTATATCGCTGTATATTCACGCACCTCCCATAGCATCCCCTATATCGCTGTGCCTTGCGCACCTCCCATACCTTCCCCTATATCGCTGTCTTTTCGCACACATCCCATAGATTCAACTTTATCACTGTGTTATTGCACACCTCGCAGAGCTTCCCCTATATCGCCGTGTTTTTGCTCACCTTTCATAGCTTCACATATATCGCTGTGTTTTCGCGCACCTCTCATGTCTTCACGTAGATCGCTATGTTTTCGCTCCGCTCATTACTTCCCCTATCTCGCTGTGTTTTCTCGCACCTCTGATACATTCCCCTGTATCGCCGTGTTTTCGCGCACATCCCATACCATCCGTTATATCGCTGTGCCTTCCTGTACCTCTCATACCTTCCCCTATATCGTTGTGCTTTCATGCACATCTCATACCGTCTCCTATATCACTGTGTTTTCACGCACATCCCATAGCATCCCCTATATCGCTGTGTTTTCGCGCACCTCCCAGACCTTCCCCTATATCGCTGTGTTTTCGTGCATCTCTCATACATTCCCCTATATCGTTGTGTTTTCACACACCTCTCATAACTTCTCCTATATCGCCCTTGTTTTCTGCACCTCTTATTTCTTCCTTAATATCGCTGCATTTTAATGCACATCTCATAACGTCCCCTATATCGCTGTGTATTCACGCACCTCCCATAGCATCCCCTATATTGCTGTGCCTTGAGCACTTCTCATACCTTCCCCTATATCGCTGTCTTTTCGCGCACATTCCATAGATTCAAATTTATCGCTGTGTTATTGCACACCTCTCACAGCTTCCCCTATATCGCCGTGTTTTTGCTCACCTCTCATAGCTTCCCCTATATCGCCGTGCTTTCGTGCACCTCTCATGTCTTCACCAAGATCGCTATGTTTTCGCTCCTCTCATTACTTCCCCTATATCGCTGTGTTTTCTCACACCTCTGATACATTCTCCCATATCGCCGTGTTTTCGTGTACCTCTCATATCTTCCCCTATATCGCTGTGTTTTCATGCACATCTCATAACGTCCCCTATATCGCTGTGCTTTCTCGCACCTCTGATACATTCCCCTGTATAGCCGCGTTTTCGTGCACTTCTCATAAGTTCCCCTATATTGCCGTGTTTGCGCGCACGTCCCATACCCTCCCCTATATCGCTGTGTTTTCGGGCACCTCTCATACCTTCCCCTATATCGCACTGTTTTCGCGCACCTCCCATTCCTTCCGCTAAATGGCTGTGTTTTTGTGCACTTCTCATACCTTGCCCTATGTTACTCTGTTTTCACGCACCTCTCAGAAATTCTGCTATAACGCTGTATTTTTGCGCACCTCTCATACCTTCCCCCATATTGCCGTGTTTTCATGCACATCTCATAACGTCCCCTATTTTGCTGTGTATTCGTGCACCTCCCATAGCCCCATATATCACTGTGCCTTCGCGTACCTCTCATACCTTCCCCTATATCGGCCTGTTTTCGTTCACTTCCCATAACTTCCCCGATATCGCTGTGTTTCTGCGCACCTCTCATACCTTCCCCTATATCGCTGTGTTTTCATGCACCTCTCATGGCTTCCCCAATATCACCGTGTATTCATGCACATCTCGTACTGTCCCCTTTATCGCTGTATTATTGTGCACCTCTCATACCTTCCCCTATATCGCCGTTTTCGCACATCTCTCATACCTTCCCCTATAGCACTGTGTTTTCACGCACCTCTCATAACTTCTCCAATATTGCTGCAGTTTTGCGCACCTCTCATAACTTCCCCCATATCGCTGTGTTTTTATGCACATCTCATAACGTCCCCTATATCACTGTGTAGTCGCGCAACTCCCATAGCCTCCCACATATTGCTGTGCCTTCGCGCATTTCTCATACCTTCCCCTATATCGCCCTGTTTTCGCGCACCTCCAATACCTTCCCCGATATCGCTATGTTTTTGTGCACCTCCCATAGCTTCGACTACATCACTGTTTTCGCGCACAACCCATAGCTTCACATTGATCGCTGTGTTATTGCTCACCTCTCATAGCTTCCCCTATATCGCCGTGTTTTTGCGCACCTCGCATGTCTTCACCTATATCGCTATGTTTTTGCCCCTATCATTACTTCCCCTATATCACTGTGTTTTCTCGCACCTCTGATACATTCTCCTGTATTGCCATGTTTTCGCGCACTCTTAGAATTTCCCCTATATTGCTGTGTTCTCGGACACCTCTCATACCTTCCCCTATATCGCCCTGTTTTCGCACACCTCTCATACCTTCCACTATATCGTGTGTTTTCACGCACCTCTCATAACTTCTCCTATATTGCTGCATTTTTGCGCAACTCTCATAACTTCCACTATATCGCTGTGTTTTTATGCACATCTCATAACGTCCCCTATATCACTGTGTAGTCGCGCACCTCCCATAGCCTCCCACATATTGCTGTGCCTTCGCGGACTTCTCATACCTTCATCTATATCGCCCTGTTTTCGCACACTTCCCATTCATTCTCCTATGTCGCCTTGCTTTTATGAACCTCTCATACCATCCCTAATATCGCTGCGTTTTCATGCACATCTCATAACGTCCCGTATATCGCTGTGTTTTTGCGCACCTCCCATAGCATCCCCTATATCGCTGTGCCTTCGTGCACCTCTCATACCTTGCCCTATATCGCCCTGTTTTCACGCACCTCCTATACTTTCCCTTATATCACTGCGTTTTCGTGCACCTTTCATACCTTCCCCTATATCGCTGTGTTTTCGCACACCTCTCATAACTTCTCCTATATCGCTGTGTTTTTGTGCACCTCTCATACCTTCCCTTATATCACTGCGTTTTCATGCACATCTCATCACGTCCCCTATATCACTGTGTATTCATGCACCTCCCATAGCATCCCCTATATCGCTGTGCCTTGCGCACCTCTCATAACTTCCCCTATATCGCTGTCTTTTTGCGCACATCCCATAGATTCACCTTTATCGCTGTGTTATTGCTCACCTCTCATAGCTTCCCCTGTATCGCCGTGTTTTTGCTCACCTCTCATAGCTTCCCCTATATCGCATGTTTTCGCGCACCTCTCATGTCTTCACCTAGATCGCTATGTTTTCGATCCTCTCAATACTTCCCCTATATCGCTGTGTTTTCTCGCACGTCTGATACATTCTCACGTATCGCCGTGTTTTCGCACACCTCTCATAATTTCCCCTATATCGCCGTGTTCTCGCACACCTCTCATAACTTGGCCTATATCGCTGTCTTTTCGTGCACATCCCATAGATTTACCTTTATCGCTGTGTTATTGCTCACCTCTCATAGCTTCCCCTGTATCGCCGTGTTTTTGCTCACCTCTCATAGCTTCCCCGATATCACCGTGTTTTCGCGCACCTCTCCTGTCTTCCACTATGTGACTGTGTTTTCGTGCACCTTCCATAGCATCCCCTATATTGCTGTGCCTTTGCATAACTCTTATAACTTCATCTATATCACCCAGTTTTCGAGCACCTTCCATACCTTCCCTTATATCACTGTGTATTCACGCACCTCCTATAGCATCCCCTATATCGCTGTGCCTTGCGCACCTCTCATAACTTCCCCTATATCGCTGTCTTTTCGCGCACATCCCATAGATTCACCTTTATCGCTGTGTTATTGCTCACCTCTCATAGCTTCCCCTGTATCGCCGTGTTTTTGCTCACCTCTCATAGCTTCCCCTATATCGCATGTTTTCGCGCACCTCTCATGTCTTCACCTAGATCGCTATGTTTTCGATCCTCTCAATACTTCCCCTATATCGCTGTGTTTTCTCGCATGTCTGATGCATTCTCACGTATCGCCGTGTTTTCGCACACCTCTCATAATTTCCCCTATATCGCCGTGTTCTCGCACACCTCTCATAACTTCCCCTATATCGCTGTCTTTTCGCGCACATCCCATAGATTCACCTTTATCGCTGTGTTATTGCTCACCTCTCATAGCTTCCCCTGTATCGCCGTGTTTTTGCTCACCTCTCATAGCTTCCCCTATATCACCGTGTTTTCGCGCACCTCTTCTGTCTTCCACTATGTGACTGTGTTTTCGCGCACCTTCCATAGCATCCCCTATATTGCTGTGCCTTTGCATAACTCTCATAACTTCATCTATATCACCGTTTTCGAGCACCTTCCATACCTTCCCCTATATCACTGTGTATTCGTGCACCTCCCATACCTTCCCTAATACCTTTGCGTTTTCATGCACATCTCATCACGTCCCCTATATCACTGTGTATTCGCGCATATCCCATAGTATACCCTGTATCGCCGTGTTTTTGCTCACCTCTCATAGCTTCCCCTATATCGCATGTTTTCGCGCACCTCTCATGTCTTCACCTAGATCGCTATGTTTTCGATCCTCTCAATACTTCCCCTATATCGCTGTGTTTTTGTGCACCTATCATACCTTCCCTAATATCGCTGCGTTTTCATGCACATCTTATCACGTCCCCTATATCGCTGTATACTCACGCACCTCCCATAGCATCCCTTATATCGCTGTGCCTTCGTGCACCTCTCATACCTTCCCCTATATTGCCCTGTTTTCGCGCACCTCCTATACCTTCCCTTATATCGCTGCGTGTTCGTGCACCTCTCATACCTTCCCCTATATTGCCCTGTTTTCACGCACCTCCTATACCTTCCCTTATATCGCTGCGTTTTCGTGTACCTCTCATACCTCCCCCTATATCGTTGTGTTTTCACGTACCTCTCATAACTTGCCCTATATTTCTGAATTTTTGCGCACCTCTCATAACTTCCCCTATATCGCCGTGATTTTATGCACATCTCATAAAGTCCCCTATATCGCTGTGTATTCGCGCACCTCCCATAGCATCCCCTATAATACATTGTGTCTTCGCGCACCTCCCATTCCTTCACCTATATCGCCCGGTTTTCGCGCACCTCCCATTCCTTCACCTATATCGCTGTTTTCGTGCACCTCTCATACCTTCCCCTATATCTCTGTGTTTTCACACACCTCTCATAACTTCTCCTATATCGCTGTGTTTTTGTGCACCTATCATACCTTCCCTAATATCGCTGCGTTTTCATGCACATCTTATCACGTCCCCTATATCACTGTATATTCACGCACCTCCCATAGCATCCCTTATATCGCTGTGTTTTCGTGTACCTTTCATACCTCCCCCTATATCGTTGTGTTTTCACGCACCTCTCATAACTTGCCCTATATTTCTGAATTTTTGCGCACCTCTCATAACTTCCCCTATATCGCCGTGATTTTATGCACATCTCATAACGTCCCCTATATCGCTGTGTATTCGTGCACCTCCCATACCTTCCCTAATACCTTTGCATTTTCATGCACATCTCATCATGTCCCCTATATCACTGTGTATTCGCGCATATCCCATAGTATTCCCTATATCGCTGTGCCTTGCGCACCTCTCATAGCTTCCCCTATATCGCTGTGTTTTCGTGCACCTCTCTTAACTTCTCCTATATCGCTGTGTTTTTGCACACCTCTCATACCTTCCCCTATATCGCTGTGTTTTCAGGCACCTCTCATGGCTTCCCCAATATCGCCGTGTATTCATGCACATCTCATACCGTCCCCTATATCGCTGTGTTTTCGCGCACCTCCCATAGCTTCGCCTACATCGCTGTTTTCGCGCACATCCTATAGCTTCACCTTGATCGCTGTGTTATTGCTCACCTCTCATAGCTTACCCTATATCGCCGTGTTTTTGCGCACCTCGCATGTCTTCACCTATATCGCTATGTTTTCGCTCCTATCATTACTTCCCCTATATCGCTGTGTTTTCTCACACCTCTGATACATTCTCCCATATCGCCCTGTTTTCGCGTACCTCCCATACCTTACCCTATATCGCTGTATTATTGTGCACCTCTCATACCTTCCCCTATATCGCTGTGTTTTCACGCACCTCTCATAACTTCTGCTATATCGCTGTACTTTTGCGTACATCTCATACCTTCCCCTATATTGCCGTGTCTTCATGCACATCTCATAACGTCTCCTATATCGCTGTGCATTCGCGCACCTCCCGTAGCATCCCCTATATCACTGTGCCTTCGCGCACCTCTCATACCTTCCCCTATATCGCCCTGTTTTCGCACACCTCTCATTCCTTCCCCTATATCGCTGTGTTTTCATGCACCTCTCATAACTTCACCAATATTGCTGCATTTTTGCGCACCTCTCATAACTTCCCCCATATCGCTGTGTTTTTAGGCACATCTCATAACGTCCCCTATATCACTGTGTAGTCACGCACCTCCCATAGCCTCCCACATATTGCTGTGCCTTCGCGCATTTCTCATACCTTCACCTATATTGCCCTGTTTTCGCACACTTCCCATTCATTCTCCTATGTCGCTGTGTTTTTGTGAACCTCTCATACCTTCCCTAATATCGCTGCGTTTTCATGCACATCTCATAATGTCCCGTACATCGCTGTATATTCACGCACCTCCCATAGCATCCCCTATATCGCTGTGCTTTGGGCACCTCTCATACCGTCCCCTATATTGTCGTGTTTTCGCGCACCTCTCATAGCTTCCCCTATATGGCCATGTTTTCATACAAATCTCATACCGTCCCCTATATTGCCCTGTTTTCAAGCACCTCCCATATCTTCCCCTGTATCGCTGTGTTTTCGTGCACCTCTCATACCTCCCTCTATATCGCTGTGTTTTCACGCACCTCTCATAACTTCTCCTATATCGCTGTGTTTTTGTGCACCTCTTATATCTTCCCTAATATCGCTGCTTCTTCCTGCACATCTCATAACGTCCCCTATATCGCTGTATATTCACGCACCTCCCATAGCATCCCCTATATCGCTGTGCCTTGCGCACCTCCCATACCTTCCCCTATATCGCTGTCTTTTCGCACACATCCCATAGATTCAACTTTATCACTGTGTTATTGCACACCTCGCAGAGCTTCCCCTATATCGCCGTGTTTTTGCTCACCTTTCATAGCTTCACATATATCGCTGTGTTTTCGCGCACCTCTCATGTCTTCACGTAGATCGCTATGTTTTCGCTCCGCTCATTACTTCCCCTATCTCGCTGTGTTTTCTCGCACCTCTGATACATTCCCCTGTATCGCCGTGTTTTCGCGCACATCCCATACCATCCGTTATATCGCTGTGCCTTCCTGTACCTCTCATACCTTCCCCTATATCGTTGTGCTTTCATGCACATCTCATACCGTCTCCTATATCACTGTGTTTTCACGCACATCCCATAGCATCCCCTATATCGCTGTGTTTTCGCGCACCTCCCAGACCTTCCCCTATATCGCTGTGTTTTCGTGCATCTCTCATACATTCCCCTATATCGTTGTGTTTTCACACACCTCTCATAACTTCTCCTATATCGCCCTTGTTTTCTGCACCTCTTATTTCTTCCTTAATATCGCTGCATTTTAATGCACATCTCATAACGTCCCCTATATCGCTGTGTATTCACGCACCTCCCATAGCATCCCCTATATTGCTGTGCCTTGAGCACTTCTCATACCTTCCCCTATATCGCTGTCTTTTCGCGCACATTCCATAGATTCAAATTTATCGCTGTGTTATTGCACACCTCTCACAGCTTCCCCTATATCGCCGTGTTTTTGCTCACCTCTCATAGCTTCCCCTATATCGCCGTGCTTTCGTGCACCTCTCATGTCTTCACCAAGATCGCTATGTTTTCGCTCCTCTCATTACTTCCCCTATATCGCTGTGTTTTCTCACACCTCTGATACATTCTCCCATATCGCCGTGTTTTCGTGTACCTCTCATATCTTCCCCTATATCGCTGTGTTTTCATGCACATCTCATAACGTCCCCTATATCGCTGTGCTTTCTCGCACCTCTGATACATTCCCCTGTATAGCCGCGTTTTCGTGCACTTCTCATAAGTTCCCCTATATTGCCGTGTTTGCGCGCACGTCCCATACCCTCCCCTATATCGCTGTGTTTTCGGGCACCTCTCATACCTTCCCCTATATCGCACTGTTTTCGCGCACCTCCCATTCCTTCCGCTAAATGGCTGTGTTTTTGTGCACTTCTCATACCTTGCCCTATGTTACTCTGTTTTCACGCACCTCTCAGAAATTCTGCTATAATGCTGTATTTTTGCGCACCTCTCATACCTTCCCCCATATTGCCGTGTTTTCATGCACATCTCATAACGTCCCCTATTTTGCTGTGTATTCGTGCACCTCCCATAGCCCCATATATCACTGTGCCTTCGCGTACCTCTCATACCTTCCCCTATATCGGCCTGTTTTCGCTCACTTCCCATAACTTCCCCGATATCGCTGTGTTTCTGCACACCTCTCATACCTTCCCCTATATCGCTGTGTTTTCATGCACCTCTCATGGCTTCCCCAATATCACCGTGTATTCATGCACATCTCGTACTGTCCCCTTTATCGCTGTATTATTGTGCACCTCTCATACCTTCCCCTATATCGCCCTGTTTTCGCACATCTCTCATACCTTCCCCTATAGCACTGTGTTTTCACGCACCTCTCATAACTTCTCCAATATTGCTGCAGTTTTGCGCACCTCTCATAACTTCCCCCATATCGCTGTGTTTTTATGCACATCTCATAACGTCCCCTATATCACTGTGTAGTCGCGCAACTCCCACAGCCTCCCACATATTGCTGTGCCTTCGCGCATTTCTCATACCTTCCCCTATATCGCCCTGTTTTCGCGCACCTCCAATACCTTCCCCGATATCGCTATGTTTTTGTGCACCTCCCATAGCTTCGACTACATCGCTGTTTTCGCGCACAACCCATAGCTTCACATTGATCGCTGTGTTATTGCTCACCTCTCATAGCTTCCCCTATATCGCCGTGTTTTTGCGCACCTCGCATGTCTTCACCTATATCGCTATGTTTTTGCTCCTATCATTACTTCCCCTATATCGCTGTGTTTTCTCGCACCTCTGATACATTCTCCTGTATTGCCATGTTTTCGCGCACTCTTAGAATTTCCCCTATATTGCTGTGTTCTCGGACACCTCTCATACCTTCCCCTATATCGCCCTGTTTTCGCACACCTCTCATACCTTCCACTATATCGTGTGTTTTCACGCACCTCTCATAACTTCTCCTATATTGCTGCATTTTTGCGCAACTCTCATAACTTCCACTATATCGCTGTGTTTTTATGCACATCTCATAACGTCCCCTATATCACTGTGTAGTCGCGCACCTCCCATAGCCTCCCACATATTGCTGTGCCTTCGCGGACTTCTCATACCTTCATCTATATCGCCCTGTTTTCGCACACTTCCCATTCATTCTCCTATGTCGCCTTGCTTTTATGAACCTCTCATACCATCCCTAATATCGCTGCGTTTTCATGCACATCTCATAACGTCCCGTATATCGCTGTGTTTTTGCGCACCTCCCATAGCATCCCCTATATCGCTGTGCCTTCGTGCACCTCTCATACCTTGCCCTATATCGCCCTGTTTTCACGCACCTCCTATACTTTCCCTTATATCACTGCGTTTTCGTGCACCTTTCATACCTTCCCCTATATCGCTGTGTTTTCGCACACCTCTCATAACTTCTCCTATATCGCTGTGTTTTTGTGCACCTCTCATACCTTCCCTTATATCACTGCGTTTTCATGCACATCTCATCACGTCCCCTATATCACTGTGTATTCATGCACCTCCCATAGCATCCCCTATATCGCTGTGCCTTGCGCACCTCTCATAACTTCCCCTATATCGCTGTCTTTTTGCGCACATCCCATAGATTCACCTTTATCGCTGTGTTATTGCTCACCTCTCATAGCTTCCCCTGTATCGCCGTGTTTTTGCTCACCTCTCATAGCTTCCCCTATATCGCATGTTTTCGCGCACCTCTCATGTCTTCACCTAGATCGCTATGTTTTCGATCCTCTCAATACTTCCCCTATATCGCTGTGTTTTCTCGCACGTCTGATACATTCTCACGTATCGCCGTGTTTTCGCACACCTCTCATAATTTCCCCTATATCGCCGTGTTCTCGCACACCTCTCATAACTTCGCCTATATCGCTGTCTTTTCGCGCACATCCCATAGATTTACCTTTATCGCTGTGTTATTGCTCACCTCTCATAGCTTCCCCTGTATCGCCGTGTTTTTGCTCACCTCTCATAGCTTCCCCGATATCACCGTGTTTTCGCGCACCTCTCCTGTCTTCCACTATGTGACTGTGTTTTCGTGCACCTTCCATAGCATCCCCTATATTGCTGTGCCTTTGCATAACTCTTATAACTTCATCTATATCACCCAGTTTTCGAGCACCTTCCATACCTTCCCTTATATCACTGTGTATTCACGCACCTCCTATAGCATCCCCTATATCGCTGTGCCTTGCGCACCTCTCATAACTTCCCCTATATCGCTGTCTTTTCGCGCACATCCCATAGATTCACCTTTATCGCTGTGTTATTGCTCACCTCTCATAGCTTCCCCTGTATCGCCGTGTTTTTGCTCACCTCTCATAGCTTCCCCTATATCGCATGTTTTCGCGCACCTCTCATGTCTTCACCTAGATCGCTATGTTTTCGATCCTCTCAATACTTCCCCTATATCGCTGTGTTTTCTCGCATGTCTGATGCATTCTCACGTATCGCCGTGTTTTCGCACACCTCTCATAATTTCCCCTATATCGCCGTGTTCTCGCACACCTCTCATAACTTCCCCTATATCGCTGTCTTTTCGCGCACATCCCATAGATTCACCTTTATCGCTGTGTTATTGCTCACCTCTCATAGCTTCCCCTGTATCGCCGTGTTTTTGCTCACCTCTCATAGCTTCCCCTATATCACCGTGTTTTCGCGCACCTCTTCTGTCTTCCACTATGTGACTGTGTTTTCGCGCACCTTCCATAGCATCCCCTATATTGCTGTGCCTTTGCATAACTCTCATAACTTCATCTATATCACCGTTTTCGAGCACCTTCCATACCTTCCCCTATATCACTGTGTATTCGTGCACCTCCCATACCTTCCCTAATACCTTTGCGTTTTCATGCACATCTCATCACGTCCCCTATATCACTGTGTATTCGCGCATATCCCATAGTATACCCTGTATCGCCGTGTTTTTGCTCACCTCTCATAGCTTCCCCTATATCGCATGTTTTCGCGCACCTCTCATGTCTTCACCTAGATCGCTATGTTTTCGATCCTCTCAATACTTCCCCTATATCGCTGTGTTTTTGTGCACCTATCATACCTTCCCTAATATCGCTGCGTTTTCATGCACATCTTATCACGTCCCCTATATCGCTGTATACTCACGCACCTCCCATAGCATCCCTTATATCGCTGTGCCTTCGTGCACCTCTCATACCTTCCCCTATATTGCCCTGTTTTCGCGCACCTCCTATACCTTCCCTTATATCGCTGCGTGTTCGTGCACCTCTCATACCTTCCCCTATATTGCCCTGTTTTCACGCACCTCCTATACCTTCCCTTATATCGCTGCGTTTTCGTGTACCTCTCATACCTCCCCCTATATCGTTGTGTTTTCACGTACCTCTCATAACTTGCCCTATATTTCTGAATTTTTGCGCACCTCTCATAACTTCCCCTATATCGCCGTGATTTTATGCACATCTCATAAAGTCCCCTATATCGCTGTGTATTCGCGCACCTCCCATAGCATCCCCTATAATACATTGTGTCTTCGCGCACCTCCCATTCCTTCACCTATATCGCCCGGTTTTCGCGCACCTCCCATTCCTTCACCTATATCGCTGTTTTCGTGCACCTCTCATACCTTCCCCTATATCTCTGTGTTTTCACACACCTCTCATAACTTCTCCTATATCGCTGTGTTTTTGTGCACCTATCATACCTTCCCTAATATCGCTGCGTTTTCATGCACATCTTATCACGTCCCCTATATCACTGTATATTCACGCACCTCCCATAGCATCCCTTATATCGCTGTGCCTTCGTGCACCTCTCATACCTTCCCCTATATTGCCCTGTTTTCACGCACCTCCTATACCTTCCCTTATATCGCTGTGTTTTCGTGTACCTTTCATACCTCCCCCTATATCGTTGTGTTTTCACGCACCTCTCATAACTTGCCCTATATTTCTGAATTTTTGCGCACCTCTCATAACTTCCCCTATATCGCCGTGATTTTATGCACATCTCATAACGTCCCCTATATCGCTGTGTATTCGTGCACCTCCCATACCTTCCCTAATACCTTTGCATTTTCATGCACATCTCATCATGTCCCCTATATCACTGTGTATTCGCGCATATCCCATAGTATTCCCTATATCGCTGTGCCTTGCGCACCTCTCATAGCTTCCCCTATATCGCTGTGTTTTCGTGCACCTCTCTTAACTTCTCCTATATCGCTGTGTTTTTGCACACCTCTCATACCTTCCCCTATATCGCTGTGTTTTCAGGCACCTCTCATGGCTTCCCCAATATCGCCGTGTATTCATGCACATCTCATACCGTCCCCTATATCGCTGTGTTTTCGCGCACCTCCCATAGCTTCGCCTACATCGCTGTTTTCGCGCACATCCTATAGCTTCACCTTGATCGCTGTGTTATTGCTCACCTCTCATAGCTTACCCTATATCGCCGTGTTTTTGCGCACCTCGCATGTCTTCACCTATATCGCTATGTTTTCGCTCCTATCATTACTTCCCCTATATCGCTGTGTTTTCTCGCACCTCTGATTCATTCCCCTGTATTGCCATCTTTTTGCGCACCTCTTACAATTTCCCCTATATCGCCGTGTTCTCGCACACCTCTCATGCCTTCCCCTATATCACTGTTTTTTTGCGCATGTCCCATAGTGTCCCCTATATCGCTGTGTTTTCTCGCACCTCTGATACATTCACCTGTATCGTTGTGGTTTCGCGCACATCCCATAGGTTCCACTATATTGCCCTGTTTTTGCGCACCTCTCATGTCTTCCCCTATATCACGGTGCTTTCGCGCACCTCTCATAGCATCCCCTATATCGCTGTGCCTTCGCGCACCTCTCATAACTTCCACTATATCGCCCGGTTTTCGCGCACCACCGATATCTTCCCCAATATTCCTGTGTTTTCCTGCACCTCTCATACCTTCCCTTATCTCGCTGTGTTTTCACGCACTTCTCATAACTTCTCCTATATCACTGTATTTTTGTGCAGCTCTTATACCTTCCCCTATATTGCCGTGTTTTCATGCACATCTCATAGCGTCCCCTATATCGCTGTGTATTCGCGCACCTCCCATAGCATCCCTTATATCGCTGTGCCTTCGCGCACCTCTCATACCTTCCCCTCTGTCGCCCTGTTTTCGTACACCTCCCATACCGTCCCCTATATCGCTGTATTTTCGCACACCTCTCATGGCTTCCCCAATATCGTCGTGTTTTCATGCTCATCTCATAACGGCTCCTATATCTCTGTGTAATCACGCACTTACCATAGCATCCCCTATATCGCTGTGCCTTCGCGCATCGCTCATACCTTCCCCTATATCGCCCTGTTTCCCGTGCACCTCCCATGGTTTCACCTACATCGCTGTGTTTTTGTGCACCTCTCAAACCTTCCCCTATATCGCCCTGTTTTCGCGCACATCCCATACCTTCCACTATATTGCCCTGTTTTCGCGCACCTCTCATGTCTTCCACTACATCGCTGTGTTTTCTGGCACCTCTAATGCATTCGCCTGTAACGCCAAGTTTTCACGCACCTATCATACTTTCCTCTATATCACCGTTTTTACGCGCACCTCTCGTACCTGCCCCTATATCGCCATGTTTTTATGCACATCTCATACCGTCTCCTATATCGTTGTGTTTTTGCGCACCTCCCATAGCATCCCCTATATCGCTGTGCCTTTGTGCACCTCTCATAGCTTGCCCTATATCGCCCTGTTTTCGCGCACCTCCTATACCTTCCCTTATATCACAGCATTATCATGCACCTTTCATACCTTCCCCTATATCGCTGTGTTTTCGCACACGTCTCATAACTTCTCCTATATCGCTGTGTTTTTGTGCACCTCTCATACCTTCCCTAATATCACTGCGTTTTCATGCACATCTCATCACGTCCCCTATATCGCTGTGTATTCACGTACCTCCCATAGCATCCCCTATATCGCTGTGCCTTGCGCACCTCTCATAACTTCCCCTATATGGCTGTCTTTTCGCGCACATCCCATAGCTTCCCCTGTATCGCCGTGTTTTTGCTCACCTCTCATAGCTTCCCCAATATTGCATGTTTTCGCGCACCTCACATGTCTTCACCTAGATCGCTATGTTTTCGATCCTCTCAATACTTCCCCTATATCGCTGTGTTTTCTCGCACGTCTGATACATTCTCACGTATCGCCGTGTTTTCGCACACCTCTCATAATTTACCCTATATTGCCGTTTTCTCGCACACCTCTCTAACTTGCCCTATATCACTGTGTTTTCGCGCACGTCCCATTGCGTCCCCTATATCGCTGTGTTTTCGCGCACCTCTCATAGCTTCCCCTATGTCGCCCTGTTTTCGTGCACATCTCATAGCTTCCACTATATTGCCCTGTTTTCGCACACCTCTCATGTATTCCACTACATCGCTGTGTTTTCTAGCAGCTCTGATGCATTCCCCTGTAATGCCAAGTTTTCGCGCACCTCTTATACTTTCCCCTATATCGCCATGTTTACGCGCACCTCGCATACCTGCCCCTATATCGCCATGTTTTTATGCACATCTCATACCGTCTCCTATATCGCTGTGTTTTTGCGCTCCTCCCATAGCATCCCCTATATCGCTGTGCCTTCGTGCACCTCTTATACCTTCCCCTATATCGCCCTGTTTACGTGCGCATCCCATAGCTTCCACTATATTGCCCTGTTTTCGCGCACCTCTCATGTATTCCACTACATCGCTGTGTTTTCTGGCACCTCTGATGCATTCCCCTGTAATGCCAAGTTTTCGCGCACCTGTCATACTTTCCCCTATATCGCCGTGTTTACGCACACCTCTCATACCTGCCCCTATATCGCCATGTTTTTATGCACATCTCATACCGTCTCATATATCGCTGTGTTAAAGCGCACCTCCCATAGCATCCCCTATATCGCTGTGCCTTCGTGAACCTCTCATACCTTCCCCTATATCGCTGTGTTTTCACGCACCTCTCATGGCTTCCCCAATATCGCCGTGTATTCGTGCTCGTCTCATACCGTCCCCTATATCGCTGTGTTTTCGTGCACCTCTTATAATTTCCCCATATCGCCGTGTTCTCGCAGACCTCTCATACCTTCCCCTATATCACTCTGTTTTCCCGCAAGTCCCATAGCGCCCCCTATATCGCTGTGTTTTCTCACACCTCTGATGCATTCCCCTGTATCTCCGTGTTGTCGCGCACATCCCATAGCTTCCACTATATTGCCCTGTTTTTGCGCACCTCCCATACATTCTCCCATAGTGCTGTGTTTTCGTCACCTCTCATACCTCCCCCTATATCGCTGTGTTTTCACGCACCTCTCATAACTTCTCCTATATCGCTGTATTTTTGTGCACCTCTCATGGCTTCCCCAATATCGCCGTGTTTTCATGCACATCTCTTAACGTCCCCTATATCGCTGGGTTTTCACGCACCTCTCATAACTTCCCCTATATCGCCCTGTTTTCATACTCCTCTCATACCTTCCCCTGTATTGCTGTGTTTTCGCGCAGCTCTCATACCTTCCCCTATATCGCTTTCTTTTCGCGCACATCCCATAGCTTCACCTTTATCGCTGTGTTATTGCTCACCTCTCATAGATTCCCCTATATCGCCGTGTTTTTGCTCACCTCTCATAGCTTCCCCTATATCGCCGTGTTTTCGCGCACCTCTCATGTCTTCACTTAGATAGCTATGTTTTCGCTCTTCTCATTAAACCTCCTGTATCGCCATGTTTTCGCGCACCTCTCATAATTTCGCCTATATCGCCGTGTTCTCACACACCTGTCATACCATCCCCTATATCACTGTGTTTTCGCGCACGTCCCATAGCTTCCACTACATTGCCCTGTTTTCGCGCACCTCTCATGTCTTCCCCTATATTGCTGTGTTTTCTCACACCTCTGATGCATTCCCCTATAACGCCAAGTTTTCGCGCACCTCTCCTACTTTCCCCTATATTGCCGTGTTCTCGCGCAGCTCGCATACCTTCCCCTATATCACTTTGTTTTCACGCACGTCCCATGGAGTCCCCTATATTGCTGTGTTTTCGCGCAGCTCTCATACCTTCCCCTATATCGCCCTGTTTTCATACACATCCCATAGCTCTCACTATATTGCCCTGTTTTCGTGCACCTCTCATGTCTCCCCTATATCGCTGTGTTTTTGCTTCTCTCATAATTTCCCCTATATTGCTGTGCTTTCTCGCACCTCTAATGCATTCCCCTGTATCGCCGTGTTTTTGCGCGCCTCTCATACTTTCCCCTATATCGCCGTGTTTTCACGCATCTCTCATTTCTTCCCCGATATCTCCGTGTTTTCATGCACATCTCATACCGTCCCCTATATCACTGTGCCTTCGCGCACCACTCATACCTTCCCCTATATCGCTGTGTTTTCGTGCACCTCTCATACCTTCACAACTTCCCCTACATCGCTGTGTTTTCACTCACCTCTCATAACTTCTCATATATCGCCGTGTTTTCGCGGACCTCTCATAATTTCCCCTATATAGCCATGTTCTTGCACACCTCTCGTACCTTCCACTATATCACTGTGTTTTTGCGCACCTCCCAGACCTTCCTCTATATCGCTGTGTTTTTGTGCACCTCTCATTCCTTCCCCTATATCGCTGTGTTTTCACGCACCTCTCATAACTTCTCCTATATCGCTGTATTTTTGCGCACCTCTCATACCTTCCCTTATATCGCCGTGTTTTCAATCACATCTCATAACGTCCCCCATATTGCTGTGTATTCGCGCACCTCCCATAGAATCCCCTATATCACTGTGCCTTCGCGCACATCTCATACCTTCCCCTATATCATCCTGTTTTCGCGCACCTCCCATACCTTCCCTTTTATCGTTGTGTTTTCGTGCACGTCTCATACCTACCCCTATATTGCTGTGTTTTCGCGCATCTCTCATGGCTTCCCCAATATTGCTGTGTATTCATGCACATCTCATATCGTCCCTTATATCACTGTGCTTTCGCGCACCTCCCATAGCTACGCCCACGTCGCTGTGTTTTCTTGCACCTCTCATACCTTCCCCTATATCGCTGTCTTTTTGCGCACATCCCATAGCTTCATCTTTATCGCTGTGTTATTGCTCACCTCTCATAGCTTCCCCTATATCACTGTGTTTTCACGCACCTCTCATGTCTTCACCTATATCGCTATGTTTTCGCTCCTGTCATTACTTCCATTATATCGCTGTGTTTTCTCACACCTCTGATACATTCCCCTGTATCGCCGTGTTGTCACGCACCTCTCATAATTTCCCCTACATCGCTGTATTCTCGCACACCTCTCATACCTTCCCCTATATCACTGTGTTTTCGCGCACGTCCCATAGCGTCCCCTATATCGCTGTGTTTTCGCGCACCTCTCATACCTACCCCTATATCGTCCTGTTTTCGCACACCTCCCATTCCTTCCCCTGTATCGCTGTGTTTTAGTGCACCTCTCATACCTTCCCCTATATTGCCCTGTTTTCGCGCAGCTCCCATAACTTCCCCGATATCGCTGTGTTTTTGTGCACATCCCATAGATTTCACCTTTATCCCTGTGTTATTGCTCACCTCTCATAGGTTCCCCTGAATCGCCGTGTTTTTGCTCACCTCTCATAGCTTCCCCTATATCGCCGTGTTTTCGCACACCTCTCATGTCTTCACGTAGATCGCTATGTTTTCGCTCGTCTCAATACTTCCCCTATATCGCTGTGTTTTCTCGCACATCTGATACATTTTGCCGTATCGCCATGTTTTCCGCACACCTCTCATACCTTCCCCTATATCACTGTTTTTTTGCGCATGTCCCATAGCGTCCCCTATATCGCTGTGTTTTCTCGCACCTCTGATACATTCCCCTGTATCGCCGTGGTTTCACCAACATCCCATAGGTTCCACTATACTGCCCTGTTTTTGCGCACCTCTCATGTCTTCCCCTGTATCATGGTGTTTTCGCGCACCTCTCATAGCATCCCCTATATCGCTGTGCTTTCGACCACCTCTCATACCTTCCCTTATCTCGCTGTGTTTTCACGCACCTCTCATAATTTCTCCGAGATCGCCGTATTTTTGCGCACCTCTCATTCCTTCCCCAATATCACTGTGTTTTCACGCACCTCTCATAACTTCTCCTATATCGCTGTATTTTTGCGCACCTCTCATACCTTCCCCTATATCGCCGTGTTTTCAATCACATCTCATAACGTCCCCCATATTGCTGTGTATTCGCGCACCTCCCATAGAATCCCATATATCGCTGTGCCTTCGCGCACATCTCATACCTTCTCCTATATCGTCCTGTTTTCGCGCACCTCCCATACCTTCCCTTTTATCGTTGTGTTTTCGTGCACCTCTTATACCTTCCCCTATATTGCTGTGTTTTCGCGCATCTCTCATGGCTTCCCCAATATTGCCGTGTATTTATGCACATCTCATACCGTCCCTTATATCACTGTGCTTTCGCGCACCTCCCATAGCTACGCCCACGTCGCTGTGTTTTCGTGCACCTCTCATATCTTCCCCAATATCGCTGTCTTTTTGCACACATCCCATAGCTTCATCTTTATCGCTGTGTTATTGCTCACCTCTCATAGCTTCCCCTATATCACTGTGTTTTCACGCACCTCTCATGTCTTCATCTATATCGCTATGTTTTCGCTCCTGTCATTACTTCCATTATATCGCTGTGTTTTCTCACACCTCTGATACATTCCGCTGTATCGCCGTGGTTTCGCCAACATCCCATAGGTTCCACAATATTGCCCTGTTTTTGCGCACCTCTCATGTCTTCCCCTATATCACGGTGCTTTCGCGCACCTCTCATAACATCCCCTATATCGCTGTGCCTTCGCGCACCTCTCATAACTTCCCCTATATCGCCCTGTTTTCGCGCACCTCCCATACCTTCCCCAATATCGCTGTATTTTTGCGCACCTCTCATACCTTTCCCTATATCGCCGTGTTTTCAATCACATCTCATACCTTCCCCTATATCGTCCTGTTTTCGCGCACCTCCCATACCTTCCCTTTTATCGCTGTGTTTTAGTGCACCTCTCATACCTTCCCCTATATTGCCCTGTTTTCGCGCAGCTCCCATAACTTCCCCGATATCGCTGTGTTTTCATGCACATCCCATAGATTCACCTTTATCCCTGTGTTATTGCTCACCTCTCATAGGTTCCCCTGTATCGCCGTGTTTTTGCTCACCTCTCATAGCTTCCCCTATATCGCCGTGTTTTCGCGCACATCTCATGTCTTCACCTAGATCGTTATGTTTTCGCTCATCTCAATACTTCCCCTATATCGCTGTGTTTTCTAGCACATCTGATACATCTTGCCGTATCGCCGTGTTTTCGCACACCTCTTTCAATTTCCCCCATATCTCCGTGTTCTCGCACACCTCTCATACTTTCCCCTATATCACTGTTTTTTTGCGCATGTCCCATAGTGTCCCCTATATCGCTGTGTTTTCCGCACCTCTGATACATTCCGCTGTATCGCCGTGGTTTCGCCAACATCCCATAGGTTCCACTATATTGCCCTGTTTTTGCGCACCTCTCATGTCTTCCCCTATATCACGGTGTTTTCGCGCACCTCTCATAACATCCCCTATATCGCTGTGCCTTCGCGCACCTCTCATAACTTCCCCTATATCGCCCTGTTTTCGCGCACCTCCCATACCTTCCCCAATATCGCTGCGTATTCGTGCACCTCTCATACCTTCCCTTATCTCGCTGTGTTTTCACGCACCTCTCATTATTTCTCCTATATTGCCGTATTTTGTGCACCTCTCATGGCTTCCCCAATATCGCCGCGTTTTCATGCACATCTCTTAACGTCCCATATATCGCTGTGTATTAGCGCAACTGCCATAGCATCCCCTATATGGCTGTGCCTTCTTGCACCTCTCATACCTTCACCTATGTCGCCCTGTTTTCGCACACCTCCCATACCGTCCCCTATATCGCTGTATTTTCGCACACCTCTCATGGCTTCCCAAATATCGCCGTGTTTTCATGCACATCTCATAACGTCTCCTATATCTCTGTGTATTCACGCACCTCCCATAGCATCCCCTATATCGCTGTGCCTTCGCGCATCACTCATACCTTCCCCTATATCGCCCTGTTTTCCGTGAACATCCCATGGCTTCGCCTACATCGCTGTCTTTTTGCGCACCTCATACCTTCCCCTATATCACCGTGTTTTCGCGCACCTCTCATTTCTTCACCTATATCGCTCTGTTTCCGCTCCTCTCATTACTTCCCCTATATCGCTCTGTGTTCTCGCACTTCTGATACAGTTCCCTGTATCAACGTGTTTTCGCGCACCTCTCATAATTTCACCTATATCGCCGTGTTCTCGCACTCCTCTCATATCTTCCCCTATATCACTGTGTTTTCGCGCACGTCCAATAGCGTCCCCTATATCGCTCTGTTCTCGCACACCTCTCATATCTTCCCCTATATCACTGTGTTTTCGCGCACGTCCAATAGTGTCCCCTATATCGCTCTGTTTTCACGCACCTCTCATGTCTTCCCCTATATCACTGTTTTTTCGTGCATCTCCCATACCATCCCCTATATTGCTGTGTTTTCGTGTACCTCTCATACCTCCCCTTATATCGCTGTGTTTTCACACACCTCTCATAACTTCCCCTATATTGCCGTGTTTTTATGCACATCCTATTACGTCCCCTGTATCGCTGTGTATTCGAGCACCTCTCATAGCATCCCCTATATCGCTGTGCTTTCGTGCACCTCTCATACCTTCCCTTATCTCGCTGCGTTTTCACGCACCTCTCATAATTTCTCCGAGATCGCCGTATTTTTGCGCACCTCTCATTCCTTCCCCAATATCACTGTGTTTTCACGCACCTCTCATAACTTCTCCTATATCGCTGTATTTTTGTGCACCTCTCATACCTTCCCCTATATCGCCGTGTTTTCAATCATATCTCATAACGTCCCCCATATTGCTGTGTATTCGCGCACCTCCCATAGAATCCCATATATCGCTGTGCCTTCGCGCACATCTCATACCTTCCCCTATATCGTCCTGTTTTCGCGCACCTCCCATACCTTCCCTTTTATCGTTGTGTTTTCGTGCACCTCTTATACCTTCCCCTATATTGCTGTGTTTTCGCGCATCTCTCATGGCTTCCCCAATATTGCCGTGTATTTATGCACATCTCATACCGTCCCTTATATCACTGTGCTTTCGCGCACCTCCCATAGCTACGCCCACGTCGCTGTGTTTTCGTGCACCTCTCATATCTTCCCCAATATCGCTGTCTTTTTGCACACATCCCATAGCTTCATCTTTATCGCTGTGTTATTGCTCACCTCTCATAGCTTCCCCTATATCACTGTGTTTTCACGCACCTCTCATGTCTTCATCTATATCGCTATGTTTTCGCTCCTGTCATTACTTCCATTATATCGCTGTGTTTTCTCACACCTCTGATACATTCCGCTGTATCACCGTGGTTTCGCCAACATCCCATAGGTTCCACAATATTGCCCTGTTTTTGCGCACCTCTCATGTCTTCCCCTATATCACGGTGTTTTCGCGCACCTCTCATAACATCCCCTATATCGCTGTGCCTTCGCGCACCTCTCATAACTTCCCCTATATCGCCCTGTTTTCGCGCACCTCCCATACCTTCCCCAATATCGCTGTATTTTTGCGCACCTCTCATACCTTCCCCTATATCGCCGTGTTTTCAATCACATCTCATACCTTCCCCTATATCGTCCTGTTTTCGCGCACCTCCCATACCTTCCCTTTTATCGCTGTGTTTTAGTGCACCTCTCATACCTTCCCCTATATTGCCCTGTTTTCGCGCAGCTCCCATAACTTCCCCGATATCGCTGTGTTTTCATGCACATCCCATAGATTCACCTTTATCCCTGTGTTATTGCTCACCTCTCATAGGTTCCCCTGTATCGCCGTGTTTTTGCTCACCTCTCATAGCTTCCCCTATATCGCCGTGTTTTCGCGCACATCTCATGTCTTCACCTAGATCGTTATGTTTTCGCTCGTCTCAATACTTCCCCTATATCGCTGTGTTTTCTAGCACATCTGATACATCTTGCCGTATCGCCGTGTTTTCGCACACCTCTTCCAATTTCCCCCATATCGCTGTGTTCTCGCACACCTCTCATACTTTCCCCTATATCACTGTTTTTTTGCGCATGTCCCATAGTGTCCCCTATATCGCTGTGTTTTCCGCACCTCTGATACATTCCGCTGTATCGCCGTGGTTTCGCCAACATCCCATAGGTTCCACTATATTGCCCTGTTTTTGCGCACCTCTCATGTCTTCCCCTATATCACGGAGTTTTCGCGCACCTCTCATAACATCCCCTATATCGCTGTGCCTTCGCGCACCTCTCATAACTTCCCCTATATCGCCCTGTTTTCGCGCACCTCCCATACCTTCCCCAATATCGCTGCGTATTCGTGCACCTCTCATACCTTCCCTTATCTCGCTGTGTTTTCACGCACCTCTCATTATTTCTCCTATATTGCCGTATTTTTGCGCACCTCTCATGGCTTCCCCAATATCGCCGCGTATTCATGCACATCTCATAACGTCTCCTATATCTCTGTGTATTCACGCACCTCCCATAGCATCCCCTATATCGCTGTGCCTTCGCGCATCACTCATACCTTCCCCTATATCGTCCTGTTTTCCGTGAACGTCCCATGGCTTCGCCTACATCGCTGTCTTTTTGCGCACCTCATACCTTCCCCTATATCACCGTGTTTTCGCGCACCTCTCATTTCTTCACCTATATCGCTCTATTTCCGCTCCTCTCATTACTTTCCCTATATCGCTCTGTGTTCTCGCACTTCTGATACAGTTACCTGTATCAACGTGTTTTCGCACACCTCTCATAATTTCACCTATATCGCCGTGTTCTCGCACTCCTCTCATATCTTCCCCTATATCACTGTGTTTTCACGCACCTCTCATGTCTTCCCCTATATCACTGTGTTTTCGTGCATCTCCCATACCATCCCCTATATTGCTGAGTTTCGCACACGTCTCATACCTTTCCCTATATCGCCCTGTTTTCGAGCACCTCCCATACCTTCCCCTATATCGCTGTGTTTTCGTGTACCTCTCATACCTCCCCTTATATCGCTGTGTTTTCACGCACCTCTCATAACTTCCCCTGTATTGTTGCATTTTTGCGCACCTCTCATAACTTCCCCTATATTGCCGTGTTTTTATGCACATCCTATTACGTCCCCTGTATCGCTGTGTATTCGAGCACCTCCCGTAGCATCCCCTATATCACTGTGCCTTCGCGCACCTCTCATACCTTCCCCTATATCGCATCTGTTTTCGCACAAATTCCATTCCTTCCACTCTATTAGTCTGTTCTCGCGCACCTCTCATGTCTTCCACTACATCGCTGTGTTTTCTGGCACCTCTGATGCATTCCCCTGTGACACCAAGTTTTCGCGCACCTTTCATACTTTCCCCTATATCGCCGTGTTTACGCGCACCTCTCATACCTCCCCCTATATCACCATGTTTTTATGCACATCTCATACCGTCTCCTATATCGCTGTTTTTTTGCGCACCTCCCATAGCATCCCCTATATCGCTGTGCCTTCGAGCACCCCTCATACCTTCCCTATATCGCCCTGTTTTCGCGCACCTCCTATACCTTCCCTTACATCACTGCGTTTTCGTGCACCTTTCATACCTTCCCCTATATCGCTGTATTTTGGCACACCTCTCATACCTTCCCCTATATCGCTGTGTTTTCGCACACCTCTCATGGCTTCCCGACTATCGCCGTGTTTTCATGCACATCTCATAACGTCTCCTATATCTCTGTGTATTCACGCACCTCCCATAGCATCCCCTATATCGCTGTGCCTTCGCGCACCGCTCATACCTTCCCCTATATCGCCCTGTTTCCCGCGCACCTCTCATTTCTTCACCTATATCGCTCTGTTTCCGCTCCTCTCATTACTTCCCCTATATCGCTCTGTGTTCTCGCACTTCTGATACAGTTCCCTGTATCAACGTGTTTTCGCGCACCTCTCATAATTTCACCTATATCGCCGTGTTCTCGCACACCTCTCATATCTTCCCCTATATCACTGTGTTTTCGCGCACGTCCAATAGCGTCCCCTATATCGCTCTGTTCTCGCACACCTCTCATATCTTCCCCTATATCACTGTGTTTTCGCGCACGTCCAATAGCGTCCCCTATATCGCTCTGTTTTCACGCACCTCTCATGTCTTCCCCTATATCACTGTTTTTTCGTGCATCTCCCATACCATCCCCTATATTGCTGTGTTTTCGTGTACCTCTCATACCTCCCCTTATATCGCTGTGTTTTCACGCACCTCTCATAACTTCCCCTATATTGCCGTGTTTTTATGCACATCCTATTACGTCCCCTGTATCGCTGTGTATTCGAGCACCTCCCGTAGCATCCCCTATATCGCTGTGCCTTCGCGCACCTCTCATACCTTCCCCTATATCGCATCTGATTTCGGGCACATTCCATACCTTCCACTATATTGGCCTGTTCTCGCGCACCTCTCATGTCTTCCACTACATCGCTGTGTTTTCTGGCACCTCTGATGCATTCCCCTGTAACACCAAGTTTTCGCGCACCTCTCATACTTTCCCCTATATCGCCGTGTTTACGCGCACCTCTCATACCTCCCCCTATATCGCCATGTTTTTATTTACATCTCATACCGTCTCCTATATCGCTGTGTTTTTGCGCACCTCCCATAGCATCCCCTATATCGCTGTGCCTTCGAGCTCCTCTCATACCTTCCCTATATCGCCCTGTTTTCCGTGAACCTCGCATGGCTTCGCCTACATCACTGTGTTTTTGCGCACCTCATAACTTCCCCTATATCACCGTGTTTTCGCGCACCTCTCATTTCTTCACCTATATCGCTGTGTTTCCGCTCCTCTCATTACTTCCCCTATATCGCTCTGTGTTCTCGCACTTCTGATGCAGTTCCCTGTATCAACGTGTTTTCGCGCACCTCTCATAATTTCGCCTATATCGCCGTGTTCTCGCACACCTCTCATATCTTCCCCTATATCACTGTGTTTTCATGCACGTCCAATAGCGTCCCCTATATCGCTCCGTTTTCACGCACCTCTCACGTCTTCCCCTATATCATTGTTTTTTCGTGCATCTCCCATACCATCCCCTATATTGCTGAGTTTCGCACACGTCTCATACCTTTCCCTATATCGCCCTGTTTTCGAGCACCTCCCATACCTTCCCCTATATTGCTGTGTTTTCGTGTACCTCTCATACCTCCCCTTATATCGCTGTGTTTTCACGCACCTCTCATAACTTCCCCTGTATTGCTGCATTTTTGCGCACCTCTCATATATCGCATCTGTTTTCCCCTATATCGCATCTGTTTTTGCGCACATTCCATACCTTCCACTATATTGGCCTGTTCTCGCGCACCTCTCATGTTTTCCACTACATCGCTGTGTTTTCTGGCACCTCTGATGCATTCCCCTGTAACACCAAGTTTTCACGCATCTCATACTTTCCCCTATATCGCCGTGTTTACGCGCACCTCTCATACCTGCCCCTATATCGCCATGTTTTTATGCACATCTCATACCGTCTCCTATATCGCTGTTTTTTTGCGCACCTCCCATAGCATCCCCTATATCGCTGTGCCTTCGAGCACCCCTCATACCTTCCCTATATCGCCCTGTTTTCGCGCACCTCCTATACCTTCCCTTACATCACTGCGTTTTCGTGCACCTTTCATACCTTCCCCTATATCGCTGTATTTTGGCACACCTCTCATACCTTCCCCTATATCGCTGTGTTTTCGCACACCTCTCATGGCTTCCCGACTATCGCCGTGTTTTCATGCACATCTCATAACGTCTCCTATATCTCTGTGTATTCACGTACCTCCCATAGCATCCCCTATATCGCTGTGCCTTCGCGCACCGCTCATACCTTCCCCTATATCGCCCTGTTTCCCGCGCACCTCTCATTTCTTCACCTATATCGCTCTGTTTCCGCTCCTCTCATTACTTCCCCTATATCGCTCTGTGTTCTCGCACTTCTGATACAGTTCCCTGTATCAACGTGTTTTCGCGCACCTCTCATAATTTCACCTATATCGCCGTGTTCTCGCACACCTCTCATATCTTCCCCTATATCACTGTGTTTTCGCGCACGTCCAATAGCGTCCCCTATATCGCTCTGTTCTCGCACACCTCTCATATCTTCCCCTATATCACTGTGTTTTTGCGCGCGTCCAATAGCGTCCCCTATATCGCTCTGTTTTCACGCACCTCTCATGTCTTCCCCTATATCACTGTTTTTTCGTGCATCTCCCATAACATCCCCTATATTGCTGTGTTTTCGTGTACCTCTCATACCTCCCCTTATATCGCTGTGTTTTCACACACCTCTCATAACTTCCCCTATATTGCCGTGTTTTTATGCACATCCTATTACGTCCCCTGTATCGCTGTGTATTCGAGCACCTCCCGTAGCATCCCCTATATCACTGTGCCTTCACGCACCTCTCATACCTTCCCCTATATGGCATCTGATTTCGGGCACATTCCATACCTTCCACTATATTGGCCTGTTCTCGCGCACCTCTCATGTCTTCCACTACATTGCTGTGTTTTCTGGCACCTCTGATGCATTCCCCTGTAACACCAAGTTTTCGCGCACCTCTCATACTTTCCCCTATATCGCCCTGTTTACGCGCACCTCTCATACCTCCCCCTATATCGCCATGTTTTTATGCACATCTCATACCGTCTCCTATATCACTGTGTTTTTGCGCACCTCCCATAGCATCCCCTATATCGCTGTGCCTTCAAGCTCCTCTCATACATTCCCTATATCGCCCTGTTTTCGCGCACCTCCTATACCTTCCCTTATATCACTGCGTTTTCGTGCACCTTTCATACCTTCCCCCATATCGCTGCGTTTTCGCACACCTCTCATAACTTCTCCTATATCGCTGTGTTTATGTGCACCTCTTATATCTTCCCTAATATCACTGCGTTTTCATGCACATCTCATAACGTCTCCTATATCTCTGTGTATTCACGCACCTCCCATAGCATCCCCTATATCGCTGTGCCTTGCGCACCTCTCATACCTTTCCCTATATTGCCCTGTTTTCCGTGAACCTCGCATGTCTTCGCCTACATCACTGTGTTTTTGCGCACCTCATACCTTCCCCTATATCACCGTGTTTTCGCGCACCTCTCATTTCTTCACCTATATCGCTGTGTTTCCGCTCCTCTCATTACTTCCCCTATATCGCTCTGTGTTCTCGCACTTCTGATACAGTTCCCTGTATCAACGTGTTTTCGTGCACCTCTCATAATTTCACCTATATCGCCGTGTTCTCGCACACCTCTCATATCTTCCCCTATATCACTGTGTTTTCATGCACGTCCAATAGCGTCCCCTTTATCGCTCTGTTTTCACGCACCTCTCATGTCTTCCCCTATATCACTGTTTTTTCGTGCATCTCCCATACCATCCCCTATATTGCTGAGTTTCGCACACGTCTCATACCTTTCCCTATATCGCCCTGTTTTCGAGCACCTCCCATACCTTCCCCTATATTGTTGTGTTTTCGTGTAGCTCTCATACCTCCCCTTATATCGCTGTGTTTTCACGCACCTCTCATAACTTCCCCTGTATTGCTGCATTTTTGCGCACCTCTCATATATCGCATCTGTTTTCCCCTATATCGCATCTGTTTTCGCGCACATTCCATACCTTCCACTATATTGGCCTGTTCTCGCGCACCTCTCATGTTTTCCACTACATCGCTGTGTTTTCTGGCACCTCTGATGCATTCCCCTGTAACACCAAGTTTTCGCGCATCTCATACTTTCCCCTATATCGCCGTGTTTACGCGCACCTCTCATACCTCCCCCTATATCGCCATGTTTTTATGCACATCTCATACCGTCTCCTATATCGCTGTTTTTTTGCGCACCTCCCATAGCATCCCCTATATCGCTGTGCCTTCGAGCACCCCTCATACCTTCCCTATATCGCTCTGTTTTCGCGCACCTCCTATACCTTCCCTTATATCACTGCGTTTTCGTGCACCTTTCATACCTTCCCCTATATCGCTGTATTTTGGCACACCTCTCATAACTTCTCCTATATCGCTGTGTTTTTGTGCACCTCTCATACCTTCCCTAATAACACTGCGTTTTCATGCACATCTCATCACGTCCCCTATATCTCTGTGTATTCACGCACCTCCCATAGCATCCCCTATATCGCTGAGCCTTCGCGCACCGCTCATACCTTCCCCTATATCGCCCTGTTTCCCGCGCACCTCTCATGACTTCGCATACATCGCTGTGTTTTTGCGCACCTCTCATAACTTCTCCTATATAGCCCTGTTTTCGCGCAAATCCCAGAACTTCATCTTTATCGCTGTGTTATTGCTTACCTCTCATGTCTTCACCTATATCGCTGTGTTTCCGCTCCTCTCATTACAACCCCTATATCTCTCTGTGTTCTCGCACTTCTGATACAGATCCCTGTATCAACGTGTTTTCGCGCACCTCTCATAATTTCACCTATATCGCCCAGTTTTCGCGCACATCCCATAACTTCAACTTTATCGCTGTGTTATTGCTTACCTCTCATAGCTTCCCCTATATTGCCGTGTTTTCGCGCACCTCTCATATCTTCACCTATATCGCTGTGTTTCCGCTCCTCTCATTACTTCCCCTATATCGCTCTGTGTTCTCGCACTTCTGATACTGTTCCCTGTATCAACGTGTTCTCGCACACCTCTCATATCTTCCCCTATATCGCTGTGTTTTCGTGCACCTCCCATACCATCCCCTATACTGCTGTGCCTTCGCACACCTCTCATACCTTTCCCTATATCACCCTGTTTTCGAGCACCTCCCATAACTTCCCTTATATCGCTGTGTTTTCGTGTACCTCTCATACCTCCCCTTATATCGCTGTGTTTTCACGCACCTCTCATACCTTCTCCTGCATTGCTGTATTTTTGTGTACCTCTCATAACTTCCCCTATATTGCCGTGTTTTTATGCACATCTCATAACGTCCCCTATATCGCTGTGTATTCGCGCACCTCCCATTGCATCCCCTATATCACTGTGCCTTTGCGCACCTCTCATACCTTCCCCAATATCGCACAGTTTTCGCGCACCTCCGATTCCTTCCCCTATATCGCTGTGTTTTCGTGCACCTTTCATAACTTCCCCTATATCGCTGTGTTTTCACACTCCTCTCATAACTTCTCCTATATCACTGAGTTTTTGTGCACCTCTCATACCTTCCCTAATATCGCTGAGTTTTCATGCACATCTCATCACGTCCCCTATATCGCTGTGCATTTGCGCACCTCCCATAGCATTCCCTATATCGCTGTCTTTTTGCGCACATCCCATAGATTCAGCTTTATCGCTGTGTATTTGCTCAACTCTCATAGCCTCCCCTGTATCGCCGTGTTTTTGCTCACCTCTCATGTCTTCACCTAGATCGCTATGTTTTCGCTCCTCTCAATACTTCCCCTATATCGCTGTGTTTTCTCGCACAATTGATACATTCTCCCGTATCACTGTTTTCGCACACCTCTCATTATTCCCCCTATATCGCCGTGTTCTCGCGCACCTCTCATACCTTCCCCTATATCGCCCTGTTTTCGCGCACATCCCATACCTTCCACTATATTGCCCTGTTTTCGCACACCTCTCATGTCTTCCACTACATCGCTGTGTTTTCTGTCACCTCTGATGCTTTCCCCTGTAACGCCAAGTTTTCGCGCACCTCTCATACTTTCCCCTATATCGCCGTGTTTTTATGCACATCTCATACCGTCTTCTATATCGCTGTGTTTTTGCGCACTCCCATAGCATCCCCAATATCGCTGTGCCTTTGTGCACCTCTCATACCTTCCCCTATATCGCCCTGTTTTCGCGCACCTCCTATACCTTCCCTTATATCGTTGCGTTTTCGTGCACCTCTCATACCTTCCCCTATATGGCTGTGTTTTCATGCACATCTCATAACGTCCCCTATATCGCTGTGTATTCGTGCACCTCCCATTCCTTCCCGAATATATCTCTGTGCTTTCGTGTACCTTTCATATCTTCCCCTATACCGCTGTGTTTTCGCACACCTCTCATAACTTCTCCTATATCGCTGTGTTTTTGTGCACCTCTGATACCTTCCCTAATATCGCTGCATTTTCATGCACATCTCATCACGTCCCCTATATCGCTGTGTATTCACGCACCTCCCATAGCATCCCCTATATCGCTGTCTTTTCGCGCACAACCCATAGATTCACCTTTATCGCTGTGTTATTGCTCACCTCTCATAGCTTCCCCTGTATCGCCGTGTTTTTGCTCACCTCTCATAGCTTCCCCTATATCGCTGTGTTTTCTCCCACATCTGATACATTCTCCCGTATTGCCGTGTTTTCACACACCTCTCATAATTTCCCCTATATCGCCGTGTTCTCGCACAACTCTCATACCTTCCCCTATATTGCTGTGTTTTCACGCACCTCTCTTAACTTCTCCTATATCGCTGTGATTTTGCACACCTCTCATACCTTCCCCAATATCACCGTGTTTTCATGTATATCTCATAACGTCCCCATTGTCGCTGGGTTTTCACGCACCTCTGATAACTTCCCCTATATCGCCCTGTTTTCGCGCTCCTCTCATACCTTCCCCTATATCACTGTGTTTTCACGCACCTCTCATACCTTCCCCTATATCGATGTATTTTTGCGCACATCTCATACCTTCCCCTATATTGATGTGTTTTCATGCACATCTCATAACGTCCCCTATATCGCTGGGTATTTGCGCAACTCCCATACCCTCCCCTATATTACTGTGCCTTCGCGCACCTCTCATGCATTCCCGTATATCGCCCTGTTTTCGCGCACCTCCTATAGCTTCGCCTACATTGCTGTTTTCGCGCACCTCTCATACCTTCCCCGAAATCGATGTATTTTTGCGCACATCTCATAACATCCCCAATGTCGCTGGGTTTTCACACACTTCTCATAACTTCCCCCATATAGCCCTGTTTTCGCGCTCCTCTCATACCTTCACCTATATCACTATGTTTTCACGCAGCTCTCATACCTTCCCCTATATCGATGTATTTTCGCGCACATCTCATGCCTTCTCCAAATCGCTGTGCTTTCGCGCACATCCCTTAGCTTCACCTTGATCGCTGTGTTATTGCTCACCTCTCATAGCTTACCCTATATCGCCGTGTTTTCGCGCACCTCGCACGTCTTCACCTATACCGCTATGTTTTCGCTCCTATCATTACTTCCCCTATATCACTGTGTTTTCTCACACCTCTGATCCATTCTCCTGTATTGCCATGTTTTCGCGCACCTCGTACAGTTTCCCCTATATCACCGTGTTCTCGCACACCTCTCATACCTTCCCCTATATCACTGTTTTTTTGCGCATCTCCCATAGCGTCCTCTATATCGCTGTGTTTTCTCGCACCTCTGATACATTCCCCTGTATCGCCGTGGTTTCGCGCACATCCCACAGGTTCCACTATATTGCCCTGTTTTTGCGCACCTCTCATGTCTTCCCCTATATCGCTGTGCCTTCGCACACCTCTCATAACTTCCCCTTTATCGCCCTGTTTTCACGCACCTCCCATACCTTCCCCAATATCGCTGTGTTTTCGTGCACCTCTCATACCTTCCCTTATATCGGTATGTTTTCACGCACCTCTCATAACTTCTCCTATATCGCTGTATTTTTGCACAGTTCTTATACCTTCCCCTATATTGCCGTGTTTTCATGCGCATCTCATAACATTCCCTGTATCGCTGTGTATTCGCGCACCTCCCATAGCATCCCTTATATTGCTGTGCCTTCGCGCAGATCTCATAACTTTCCCTACGTCGCCCTGTTTTCGCACACCTCCCATACCTTCCACTATATTGCCCTGTTTTCGCGCACCCCTCATGTCTTCCACTACATCGCTGTGTTTTCTGGCACCTCTGATGCATTCCCCTGTAACGCCAAGTTTTCGCGCAGCTCTCATACTTTCCCATATATCGCCGTGTTTACGCGCACCTCTCATACCTCCCCCTATACCGCCATGTTTTTATGCACATCTCATACCGTCTCCTATATCGCTGTGTTTTCGCGCACCTCCCATAGCATCCCCTATATCGCTGTGCCTTCGTGCTCCTCTCATACCTTCCCTTATATCGCCCAGTTTTCGCGCACCTCCTATACCTTCCCTTGTATCGCTGCGTTTTCGTGCACCTCTCATACCTTCTCCTATTTCGCTCTGTTTTCATGCACCTCTCATACCTTCCCCTATATCGCCGTGTTTTCATGCACCTCTCATACCTTCCCCTATATGGCCGTGTTTTCATGCACCTCTCATACTTTCCCCTATTTCGCTGTGTTTTCATGCACATCTCATAACGTCCCCTATTTAGCTTTGTTTTCGTGCACCTCCCATAACATTCCCTATATCGCTGTGCCTTCACGCACCTCTCATACCTTCCCCTATATCGCCTTTTTTTCATGCACATCTCATAAGGTCCACTATATCGCTGGGTTTTCACGCACCTCTCATAACTTCCCCTATATCGCCCTGTTTTCGTGCTCCTCTCATACCTTCCCCTATATCACTGTGTTTTCACGCACTTCTCATAACTTCCCCTTTGTCGCTGTTTTTTCGCACACCTCTCATGGTTTCCCGTCTATCGCCGTGTATTCATGCACATCTCAAACCGTCCCTTATATCGCTGTGCTTTCGTGCACCTCTCACACCTTCCCCTATATCGCTGTGTTTTCGTGCACCTCTCATACCTTCACTAATTTCGTTGCATTTTCATGCACATCTCATCACGTCCCCAATATCGCTGTGTATTCACGCACCTCCCATAGCATCCCCTATATCGCTGTGCATTCGCGCACCTCTCATACCTTCCCCTACATCGCCCTGTTTTAGCTCACATCCCATAACTTCCACTATATTGCCACGTTTTTGCGCACCACCAATGTCTTCCACTACATCGCTGTCATTTCTCTCACCTCTGATGCATTCCCCTGTAACGCCAAGTTTTCGCACACGTCTCATACTTTCCCCTATATCGCCGTGTTTTCGCGCACCTCTCATAGCTTCCCATATATCGCCGTGTTTTCATACACATCTCATACCGTCCCCTATATCACTGTGTTTTCGCGCACCTCCCATAGCATCCCCCATATCGCTGTGCCTTCGTGCACCTCTCATACCTTCCCCTATATCGCCGTGCTTTCATGCACATCTCATAACTTCCCCTATATCACTGTGTTTTCGCAAACCTCTCATACCTTCCCCTGTATCGGCGGGTTTCAGCTCACCTCTCATAGCTTCCACTATATTGCTTTGTTTTCGCGCACCTCTCTTGCCTTCCCCTATATCATTGTGTTTTCGTCCACCTTCCATAGCATCCCCTATATTGCTGTGCCTTCATCTATATCACCCTGTTTTCGAGCACCTTCCATACCTTCTCCTATCTCGCTGTGCCTTGCGCACCTCTCATAACTTCCCCTATATCGCTGTGTTTTCACACACCTCTCATGGTTTCCCGACTATTGCCGTGTATTCATGCACATCTCATACCGTCCCCTATATCGCTGTGTTTTCGCACACCTCTCATACCTTCGCCTACATCGCAGTGTTTTTGCGCACCTGTCATAACTTCCCCTATATCGCCGTATTGTTATACACATCTCATAACGTCCTCTATATCGCTGTGCATTCGCGCACCTCCCATAGCATCCCCTATATCGCTGTGCCTTCGCGCACCTCTCATACCTTCCCCTATATCGCCCTGTTTTCGCGCACCTCCCATTCCTTCACCTATATCGCCCTGTTTTCGCGCACCTCCCATTCCTTCACCTATATCGTTGTTTTCGTGCACCTCTCATACCTTCCCCTATATCGCTGTGTTTTCACACAACTCTCATAACTTCTCCTATATCGCTGTGTTTTTGTGCACCTCTCATACCTTACCTAATATCGCTGCGTTTTCATGCACATCTCATCACGTCCCCTATAACGCTGTGTATTCACTCACCTCCCATAGCATCCCCTATATCACTGTGCTTTGCGCACCTCTCATACCTTTCCCTATATCGCTGTCTTTTCGCGCACATCGCATACATTCACCTTTATCGCTGTGTTGTTGCTCACCTCTCATAGCTTCCCCTGTATCGCCGTGTTTTTGCTCACCTCAAATAGATTCCGCTATTTCGCCGTGTTTTCGCGCATCTCTCCTGTCTTCCCCTATATCACTGTGTTTTCGCACACATTCCATAGCATCCCCTATATTGCTGTGCCTTCGCATACCTCTCATAAATTCATCTATATGCCCCTGTTTTCGCGCACCTCCCATTCCTTCACCTATATCGCCCTGTTTTCGTGCACCTCCCATTCCTTCTCATATATCTCTGTTTTTGTGCACCTCTCATACCTTCCCCTATATCGCTGTGTTTTCGCGCACCTCTCATACCTTCCGCTATATCGCTGTGTTTTCGTGCTCCTCTTATACCTCCACTAATATCGTTGCATTTTCATGCACATCTCACACGTCCCCTATATCGCTGTGTATTCACGCACCTCCCATTGCTTCCCCTGTATCGCCGTGTTTTTGCTCACCTCTGATAGCTTCCCCTATATCGCCCTGTATTCGCGCACCTCCCATGCTTTCCCGATAACGCTGTGTTTTCGTACTCCCCTCATACCTTCCCCTAAATCGCTGTGTTTTCACGCACCTCTCTTAACTTCTCCTATATCGCTGTGTTTTTGTGCACCTCTCATACCTTCCCTTATACCGTTGCGTTTTCATGCACATCTCATCACGTCCCCTATATCGCTGTGTATTCACGCACATCCCATAGTATCCCCTATATCGCTGTGCCTTGCGCACCTCTCATAGCTTCCCCTATATCACTGTATTTTCGCGCACATCCCATAGATTCACCTTTATCGCTGTGTAATTGCTCACCTGTCATAGCTTCCCCTATATCGCTGTGTTTTCGTGCACCTCTCATACCTTCACTAATTTCGTTGCATTTTCATGCACATCTCATCACGTCCCCAATATCGCTGTGTATTCACGCACCTCCCATAGCATCCCCTATATCTCTGTGCATTCGCGCACCTCTCATACCTTCCCCTACATCGCCCTGTTTTAGCTCACATCCCATAACTTCCACTATATTGCCACGTTTTTGCGCACCCCTCATGTCTTCCCCTACATCGCTGTCATTTCTCTCACCTCTGATGCATTCCCCTGTAACGCCAAGTTTTCGCACACGTCTCATACTTTCCCCGATATCGCCGTGTTTTCGCGCACCTCTCATAGCTTCCCATATATCGCCGTGTTTTCATACACATCTCATACCGTCCCCTATATCACTGTGTTTTCGCGCACCTCCCATAGCATCCCCCATATCGCTGTGCCTTCGTGAACCTCTCATACCTTCCCCTATATCGCCGTGTTTTCATGCACATCTCATAACTTCCCCTATATCACTGTGTTTTCGCAAACCTCTCATACCTTCCCCTATATCGCCGTGTTTTCATGCACATCTCATAACTTCCCCTATATCGCTGTGTTTTCACACACCTCTCATGGTTTCCCGACTATTGCCGTGTATTCATGCACATCTCATACCGTCCCCTATATCGCTGTGTTTTCGCACACCTCTCATACCTTCGCCTACATCGCAGTGTTTTTGCGCACCTGTCATAACTTCCCCTATATCGCCGTATTGTTATACACATCTCATAACGTCCTCTATATCGCTGTGCATTCGCGCACCTCCCATAGCATCCCCTATATCGCTGTGCCTTCGCGCACCTCTCATACCTTCCCCTATATCGCCCTGTTTTCGCGCACCTCCCATTCCTTCACCTATATCGCCCTGTTTTCGCGCACCTCCCATTCCTTCACCTATATCGCTGTTTTCGTGCACCTCTCATACCTTCCCCTATATCGCTGTGTTTTCACACAACTCTCATAACTTCTCCTATATCGCTGTGTTTTTGTGCACCTCTCATACCTTACCTAATATCGCTGCGTTTTCATGCACATCTCATCACGTCCCCTATAACGCTGTGTATTCACGCACCTCCCATAGCATCCCCTATATCACTGTGCTTTGCGCACCTCTCATACCTTTCCCTATATCGCTGTCTTTTCGCGCACATCGCATACATTCACCTTTATCGCTGTGTTGTTGCTCACCTCTCATAGCTTCCCCTGTATCGCCGTGTTTTTGCTCACCTCTCATAGATTCCGCTATTTCGCCGTGTTTTCGCGCACCTCTCCTGTCTTCCCCTATATCACTGTGTTTTCGCACACATTCCATAGCATCCCCTATATTGCTGTGCCTTCGCATACCTCTCATAAATTCATCTATATGCCCCTGTTTTCGCGCACCTCCCATTCCTTCTCATATATCTCTGTTTTTGTGCACCTCTCATACCTTCCCCTATATCGCTGTGTTTTCGCGCACCTCTCATACCTTCCGCTATATCGCTGTGTTTTCGTGCTCCTCTTATACCTCCACTAATATCGTTGCATTTTCATGCACATCTCACACGTCCCCTATATCGCTGTGTATTCACGCACCTCCCATTGCTTCCCCTGTATCGCCGTGTTTTTGCTCACCTCTGATAGCTTCCCCTATATCGCCCTGTTTTCGCGCACCTCCCATGCTTTCCCGATAACGCTGTGTTTTCGTACTCCCCTCATACCTTCCCCTAAATCGCTGTGTTTTCACGCACCTCTCTTAACTTCTCCTATATCGCTGTGTTTTTGTGCACCTCTCATACCTTCCCTTATACCGTTGCGTTTTCATGCACATCTCATCACGTCCCCTATATCGCTGTGTATTCACGCACATCCCATAGTATCCCCTATATCGCTGTGCCTTGCGCACCTCTCATAGCTTCCCCTATATCACTGTATTTTCGCGCACATCCCATAGATTCACCTTTATCGCTGTGTAATTGCTCACCTGTCATAGCTTCCCCTATATCGCTGTGTTTTCGCGCACCTCTCATGTCTTCACCTAGATCGCTATGTTTTCGCTCCTCTCAATACTGCCCCTATAGCGCTCTGTTTTCTCGCACATCTGATACATTCTCCGGTATCACCGTGTTTTCGCACACCTCTCATACCTTCCCCTATATCTTTGTGTTTTTGCGCACGTCCCATTGCGTCCCCTATATCGCTGTGTTTTTTGTGCACCTCTGATACCTTCCCCTATATCGTCCTGTTTTCGTGCACATCCCATAGCTTCCACTATATTGCCCTGTTTTCACGTACCTCTCATGTATTGCACTACATCGCTGTGTTTTCTGGCACCTCTGTTGCATTCCCGTGTAAGTGCAAGTTTTCGCGCACCTCTCATACCTTACCCTATATTGCTGTCTTTTCGCGCACATCCCATAGAGTCACCTTTATCGCTGTGTTATTGCTCACCTCTCATAGCTTCCCCTGTATCGCCGTGTTTTTTAGCACCTCTCATTACTTCCCTATATCACCGTGTTGTTATGCACATCTGATAACGTCCCCTATATCGCTGTGTATTCGCGCACCTCCCATAGCATCCCCTATATCGCTGTGTCTTTGCGCACCTCTCATACCTTCCCCTATACGCCCTGTGTTCACGCATCTCCCATTCCTTCACCTATATCGCCCTGTTTTCGCGCACGTCCTATACCTTCCCTTATATCGCTGCGTTTTCGTGCACCTCTCATACCTTCCCCTATATTGCCCTGTTTTCACGCACCTCCTATACCTTCCCTTATGTTGCTGCGTTTTCGTGTACCTCTCATACCTCCCCCAATATCGTTGTGTTTTCACGCACCTCTCATAACTTCTCCTATATTGCTGTATTTTTGCGCACCTCTCATAACTTCCCCTATATCGCCGTGTTTTTATGCACATCTCATAATGTCCCCTATATCGCTCTGTATTTGTGCACCTCCCATTCCTTCCCCTATATTGCTGTGTTTTCGTGCTCCTCTCATACCTTCCCTAATATCGCTGCATTTTCATGCACATCTCATCACGTCCCCTATGTCGCTGTGTATTCACGCACCTCCCATATCATCCCATATATCGCTGTGCCTTGCTCACCTCTCATAGCTTCCCCTGCATTGCCGTGTTTTTGCTCACCTCTCATAGCTTCCCCTATATCACCCTATTTTCGCGCACCTCTCCTGTCTTCCCCTATATCACTGTGTTTTCGCGCACCTTCCATAGCATGTCCTATATTGCTGTGCCTTCGCATACCTCCATTAACTTCATCTATATCACCCTGTTTTCGAGCTCCTTACATAACTTCCCCTATATCGCTGTGTTTTTGTGCACCTCTCATACCTCCCCCTATATCGCTATGCCTTGCACACCTCTCATACCTTCCCCTATATCACCCTGTTTACGCGCACCTCCCACTCCTTCACCTATATCGCTGTGTTTTCGTGTACCTCTCATACCTCCCCCTATATTGCTGTGTTTTCACGCACCTCTAATAACTTCTCCTATATTGCTGTATGATTGTGCACCTCTCATAACTTCCCCTATATCGCCGTGTTTTCGTGCACCTCTCATACCTTCCCTATATCGCTGTGTTTTCACACACCTCTCATAACTTCCCCTATATCGATGCGTTTTTGTGCACCTCTCATAACTTCCCTAATATCGCTGCGTTTTCATGCACATCTCATCACGTCCCCTATAGCGCTGTGTATTCACGCACCTCCCATAGCATCCCCTGTATCGCTGTGCCTTGCGCACCTCTCATAGCTTCCCCAATATCGCTGTCTTTTCGCGCACATCCCATAGATTCACCTTTATCGCTGTGTTATTGCTCACCTCTCATAGCTTCCCCTGTATCGCCGTGTTTTTGCTCACCTCTCATAGCTTCCCCCATATCTCCGTGTCTTTGCGCACCTCTCATGTCTTCACTTGATCGCTATGTTTTCGCTCCTCTAAATACTTCCCCTATATCGCTGTGTTTTCACGCACATCTGATACATTCTCCCATATCACCGTGTTTTCGCACACCTCTCATACCTTCCCCTACATCACTGTGTTTTCACGAACGTCTCATTGCGTCCCCTATATCGCTGTGTTTTCACGCACCTCTCATAACTTCCCCTATATCACCCTGCTTTCGAGCACCTCCCATACGTTCCCCTATATCGTTGTGTTTTCGTATACCTCTCATACCTCCCCCTATATTGCTGTGCTTTCACGCACCTCTAATAACTTCTCCTATATTGCTGTATTATTGCGCACCTCTCATAACTTCCCCTTAATCGCCGTGTTTTCGTTCACCTCTCATACCTTCGCTATATCGCTGTGTTTTCACACACCTCTCATAACTTCTCCTGTATCGCTGTGTTTTTGTGCACCTCTCATAACCTCCCTAATATCGTTGCGTTTTCATGCACATCTCATCACGTCCGCTATATCGCTGTGTATTCACGCACCTCCCATAGCATCCCAATATCGCTGTGCCTTGCGCACCTCTCATAGCTTCCCCTACATCGCCGTGTTTTTGCGCACCTCTCATAACTTCCCCTATATTGCTGTATTGTTATGCACATCTCATAAAGTCCCCTATATCGCTGTGTATTCGCGCACCTCCCATAGCATCCCCTATATCGCTGTGCCATCGCGCACCTCTCATACCTTCCCCTATATCGCCCTGTTTTCACGCACCTCCTATTCCTTCACCATATATCGCCCTGTTTTTGCGCATCTCGCATTCCTTCACCTATATCGCTGTTTTCCTGCACCTTTCATACCTTCCCCTATATCGCTGTGCCATCGCGCACCTCTCATACCTTCCCCTATATCGCCCTGTTTTCACGCACCTCCTATTCCTTCACCATATATCGCCCTGTTTTTGCGCATCTCGCATTCCTTCACCTATATCGCTGTTTTCGTGCACCTTTCATACCTTCCCCTATATCGCCCTGTTTCCCGCACACCTCCCATGGCTTCGCCTGTATCGCTGTGTTTTTGCGCACCTCTCATACCTTCCCCAATATCGCTGCATTTTCATGCACATCTCATAAAGTCCCCTATATCGCTGTGTTTTCGCACACATTCCATAGCATCCCCTATATTGCTGTGCCTTCACATACCTCTCATAAATTCATCTATATGCCCCTGTTTTCGCGCACCTCCCATTCCTTCACCTATATCGCCCTGTTTTCGTGCACCTCCCATTCCTTCTCATATATCTCTGTTTTTGTGCACCTCTCATACCTTCCCCTATATCGCTGTGTTTTCGCGCACCTCTCATACCTTCCCCTATATCGCTGTGTTTTCGTGCTCCTCTTATACCTCCACTAATATCGTTGCATTTTCATGCACATCTCACACGTCCCCTATATCGCTGTGTATTCACGCACCTCCCATTGCTTCCCCTGTATCGCCGTGTTTTTGCTCACCTCTGATAGCTTCCCCTATATCGCCCTGTTTTCGCGCACCTCCCATGCTTTCCCGATAACGCTGTGTTTTCGTACTCCCCTCATACCTTCCCCTAAATCGCTGTGTTTTCACGCACCTCTCTTAACTTCTCCTATATCGCTGTGTTTTTGTGCACCTCTCATACCTTCCCTTATACCGTTGCGTTTTCATGCACATCTCATCACGTCCCCTATATCGCTGTGTATTCACGCACATCCCATAGTATCCCCTATATCGCTGTGCCTTGCGCACCTCTCATAGCTTCCCCTATATCACTGTATTTTCGCGCACATCCCATAGATTCACCTTTATCGCTGTGTAATTGCTCACCTGTCATAGCTTCCCCTATATCGCTGTGTTTTCGCGCACCTCTCATGTCTTCACCTAGATCGCTATGTTTTCGCTCCTCTCAATACTTCCCCTATAGCGCTCTGTTTTCTCGCACATCTGATACATTCTCCGGTATCACCGTGTTTTCGCACACCTCTCATACCTTCCCCTATATCTTTGTGTTTTTGCGCACGTCCCATTGCGTCCCCTACATCGCTGTGTTTTTTGTGCACCTCTGATACCTTCCCCTATATCGTCCTGTTTTCGTGCACATCCCATAGCTTCCACTATATTGCCCTGTTTTCACGTACCTCTCATGTATTGCACTACATCGCTGTGTTTTCTGGCACCTCTGTTGCATTCCCGTGTAAGTGCAAGTTTTCGCGCACCTCTCATACTTTCCCATATATCGCCGTGTTTTCGCGCACCTCTCATACCTCCCCCTATATCGCCATGTTTTTATGCACATCTCATACCGTCTCCTATATCGTTGTGTTTTCGCGCACGTCCCATAGCATCCCCTATATCGCTGTGCCTTCGTGCACTTCTCATACCTTCCCCTATATCGCCCAGTTTTCGTGCACCTCCTATACCTTCCCTTGTATCGCTGCGTTTTCGTGCACCTCTCATACCTTCTCCTATTTCGCTCTGTTTTCATGCACCTCTCATACCTTCCCCTATATCGCCGTGTTTTCATGCACCTCTCATACCTTCCCCTATATGGCCGTGTTTTCATGCACCTCTCATACTTTCCCCTATTTCGCTGTGTTTTCATGCACATCTCATAACGTCCCCTATTTAGCTTTGTTTTCGTGCACCTCCCATAACATTCCCTATATCGCTGTGCCTTCACGCACCTCTCATACCTTCCCCTATATCGCCGTGTTTTCATGCACATCTCATAATGTCCCCTATATTGCTGGGTATTCACGCAGCTCTCATAACTTCCCCTATATCTCCTTGTTTTTGCGCACCTCTCATAACTTCCCCTACATCGCTGTGTTTTCGCACACCCCTCATGGATTCTCGACTATTGCCGTGTATTCATGCACATATCATACCGTCCCCTATATCGCTGTGCCTTGCGCACCTTTCATACCTTCCCCTATATCACTGTCTTTTCGCGCACATCCCATAGATTCACCTTTATCACTGTGTTATTGCTCACCTCTCTAGCTTCCCCTACATCGCCGTGTTTTTGCGCACCTCTCATAACTTCCCCTATATCGCTGTATTGTTATGCACATCTCATAAAGTCCCCTATATCGCTGTGTATTCGCGCACCTCCCATAGCATCCCCAATATCGCTGTGCCTTGCGCACCTCTCATAGCTTCCCCTACATCGCCGTGTTTTTGCGCACCTCTCATAACTTCCCCTATATCGCTGTATTGTTATGCACATCTCATAAAGTCCCCTATATCGCTGTGTATTCGCGCACCTCCCATAGCATCCCCTATATCGCTGTGCCATCGCGCACCTCTCATACCTTCCCCTATATCGCCCTGTTTTCACGCACCTCCTATTCCTTCACCATATATCGCCCTGTTTTTGCGCATCTCGCATTCCTTCACCTATATCGCTGTTTTCGTGCACCTTTCATACCTTCCCCTATATCGCCCTGTTTCCCGCACACCTCCCATGGCTTCGCCTGCATCGCTGTGTTTTTGCGCACCTCTCATACCTTCCCCAATATCGCTGCATTTTCATGCACATCTCATCATGTCCCCTATATCGCTGTGTATTCACGCACCTCCCATAGCATCCCCTATATCGCTGTGCCTTGCGCACCTCTCATACCTTCCCCTATATCGCTGTCTTTTCGCGCACATCCCATAGATTCACCTTTATCGCTGTGTTTTTGCTCACATCTCTTAGCTTCCCCTGTATCGTCGTCTTCTTGCTCACCTCTCATAGCTTCCCCTATATCGCTGTGTTTTATAGCACCTCTCCTGTCTTCCCCTATATCACTGTGTTTTCGCGCACCTTCCATAGCATCCCCTATATTGCTGTGCCTTCGCATACCTCCATTAACCTCATCTATATCACCCAGTTTTCGAGCACCTTCCATACCTTCCCCTATATCGCTCTGTTTTCGTGCACCTCTCATACTTCCCCCTATATCGCTGTGCCTTGCGCACCTCTCATACCTTACCCTATATTGCTGTCTTTTCGCGCACATCCCATAGAGTCACCTTTATCGCTGTGTTATTGCTCACCTCTCATAGCTTCCCCTGTATCGCCGTGTTTTTTAGCACCTCTCATTACTTCCCTATATCACCGTGTTGTTATGCACATCTGATAACGTCCCCTATATCGCTGTGTATTCGCGCACCTCCCATAGCATCCCCTATATCGCTGTGTCTTTGCGCACCTCTCATACCTTCCCCTATACGCCCTGTGTTCACGCATCTCCCATTCCTTCACCTATATCGCCCTGTTTTCGCGCACGTCCTATACCTTCCCTTATATCGCTGCGTTTTCGTGCACCTCTCATACCTTCCCCTATATTGCCCTGTTTTCACGCACCTCCTATACCTTCCCTTATGTCGCTGCGTTTTCGTGTACCTCTCATACCTCCCCCAATATCGTTGTGTTTTCACGCACCTCTCATAACTTCTCCTATATTGCTGTATTTTTGCGCACCTCTCATAACTTCCCCTATATCGCCGTGTTTTTATGCACATCTCATAATGTCCCCTATATCGCTCTGTATTTGTGCACCTCCCATTCCTTCCCCTATATCGCTGTGTTTTCGTGCTCCTCTCATACCTTCCCTAATATCGCTGCATTTTCATGCACATCTCATCACGTCCCCTATGTCGCTGTGTATTCACGCACCTCCCATATCATCCCATATATCGCTGTGCCTTGCTCACCTCTCATAGCTTCCCCTGCATTGCCGTGTTTTTGCTCACCTCTCATAGCTTCCCCTATATCACCCTATTTTCGCGCACCTCTCCTGTCTTCCCCTATATCACTGTGTTTTCGCGCACCTTCCATAGCATGTCCTATATTGCTGTGCCTTCGCATACCTCCATTAACTTCATCTATATCACCCTGTTTTCGAGCTCCTTACATAACTTCCCCTATATCGCTGTGTTTTTGTGCACCTCTCATACCTCCCCCTATATCGCTATGCCTTGCACACCTCTCATACCTTCCCCTATATCACCCTGTTTACGCGCACCTCCCACTCCTTCACCTATATCGCTGTGTTTTCGTGTACCTCTCATACCTCCCCCTATATTGCTGTGTTTTCACGCACCTCTAATAACTTCTCCTATATTGCTGTATGATTGTGCACCTCTCATAACTTCCCCTATATCGCCGTGTTTTCGTGCACCTCTCATACCTTCCCTATATCGCTGTGTTTTCACACACCTCTCATAACTTCCCCTATATCGATGCGTTTTTGTGCACCACTCATAACTTCCCTAATATCGCTGCGTTTTCATGCACATCTCATCACGTCCCCTATAGCGCTGTGTATTCACGCACCTCCCATAGCATCCCCTGTATCGCTGTGCCTTGCGCACCTCTCATAGCTTCCCCTATATCGCTGTCTTTTCGCGCACATCCCATAGATTCACCTTTATCGCTGTGTTATTGCTCACCTCTCATAGCTTCCCCTGTATCGCCGTGTTTTTGCTCACCTCTCATAGCTTCCCCCATATCTCCGTGTCTTTGCGCACCTCTCATGTCTTCACTTGATCGCTATGTTTTCGCTCCTCTAAATACTTCCCCTATATCGCTGTGTTTTCACGCACATCTGATACATTCTCCCATATCACCGTGTTTTCGCACACCTCTCATAATTTCCCCTATATCACTGTGTTCTCGCACACCTCTCATACCTTCCCCTACATCACTGTGTTTTCACGAACGTCTCATTGCGTCCCCTATATCGCTGTGTTTTCACGCACCTCTCATAACTTCCCCTATATCACCCTGCTTTCGAGCACCTCCCATACGTTCCCCTATATCGTTGTGTTTTCGTATACCTCTCATACCTCCCCCTATATTGCTGTGTTTTCACGCACCTCTAATAACTTCTCCTATATTGCTGTATTATTGCGCACCTCTCATAACTTCCCCTTAATCGCCGTGTTTTCGTTCACCTCTCATACCTTCGCTATATCGCTGTATTTTCACACACCTCTCATAACTTCTCCTGTATCGCTGTGTTTTTGTGCACCTCTCATAACCTCCCTAATATCGTTGCGTTTTCATGCACATCTCATCACGTCCGCTATATCGCTGTGTATTCACGCACCTCCCATAGCATCCCCAATATCGCTGTGCCTTGCGCACCTCTCATAGCTTCCCCCATATCGCCGTGTTTTTGCGCACCTCTCATGTCTTCACCTAGATCGCTATGTTTTTGCTCCTCTCAATACTTCCCCTATATCGCTGTGTTTTCTCGCACATCTGATACATTCTCCCGTATCGCCGTGTTTTCGCACACCTCTCATAATTTCCCCTATATCGCTGTGTTCTCGCACATCTCTCATACCTTCCTCTATATCACTGTTTTCGCGAACGTCGCATTGCGTCCCCTATATCGCTGTGTTTTCGCACACCTCTCATACGTTACCCTATATCGCCCTGTTTTCGTGCACATCCCATAGCTTCCACTATATTGCCCTGTTTTCGCGCACCTCTCATGTATTCCACTACATTGCTGTGTTTTCTGGCACTACTGATGCATTCCCCTGTAAGGCCAAGTTTTCGCGCACCTCGCATACTTTCCCCTATATCGCCACATTTTTATGCACATCTCATCCCGTCTCCTATATCGCTGTGTTTTTGCGCCCCTACCATAGCATCCCCTATATCGAATGTGCCTTCGTGCACCTCTCATACCTTCCCCTTTAGCGCCCTGTTTTCACGCCCCTCCTATACGTTCCCTTATAACGCTGCGTTTTCGTGCACCTCTCATACCTCCCCCTATATCTCCGTGTTTTCATGCACATCTCATAACCTCCCCTATATCGCTGGGTTTTCAAGCACCTCTCATAATCTCCACTATATCACACTGCTTCCGAGCACCTCCCATACCTTCCCCTATATCGCTGTGTTTTCACACACCTCTAATAACTTCTGCTATATTGCTGTATTATTGCGCACCTCTCATAACTTCCCCTATATCGCCGTGTTTTTATGTACATCTCATAACGTCACCTATTTCGCTGTGCCTTCGCGCACCTCTCATACCTTCCCCATTATCGCCGTGTTTTCATGCGCATCTCATAATGTCCTCTGTATCGCTGGGTTTTCACGCATCTCTCATAACTTCCCCTATATCGTCCTGTTTTCGCGCTCCTCTCATACCTTCCCCTATATGACTGTGTTTTCACGCACCTCTCATAACTTGCCCTATATCGCTGTGTTTTTGAACACCTCTCATTGTTTCCCGTCTGTCGCCATGTATTCATGCACATCTCATACCGTCCCCTATATCTCTGTGTTTTTGTGCACTTCTCATACCTTCCCTAATATCCCTGCGTTTTCATGCACATCTCATCACATCCCCTATATCGCTGTGTATTCACGCACCTCCCATAGCATCCCCTATATCGCTGTGCATTGCGCACCTCTCATAGCTTCCCCTATATTGCTGCCTTTTCGCACACATCCCATAGGTTCACCTTTATCGCTGTGTTTTTGCTAACCTCTCATAGCTTCCCCTGTATTGCCGTGTTTTTGCTCACCTCTCATAGCTTCCCCCATATCGCCGTGTCTTCGCGCACCTCTCATGTCTTCACCGAGATCGCTATGTTTTTGCTCCTCTCATTACTTCCCATATATCGCTGTGTTCTCTCGCACGTCTGATACATTATCCCGTATCGCCGTGCTTTCGCACACCTCTCATAATTTCCCCTATATCACCGCGTTCTCGCACACCTCTCATACCTTCCCCATATCACTGTGTTTTCGCGCACGTCCCATTGCGTCCCCTATATCGCTGTGTTTTCGCACACCTCTCATAGCTTCCCCTATATCGCCCAGTTTTCGTACACATCCCATAGCTTCCCCCATATCGCCGTGTTTTCGCGCACCTCTCATGTCTTCACCTAGATCGCTATGTTTTCGCTCCTCTCAATACTTCCCGTATATCGCTGTGTTTTCTCGCAAATCTGATACCTCCCCCTATATCGCCGTGTTTTTATACACATCTCATACCGTCCCCTATATTACTGTGTTTTCACGCACCTCCCATAGCATCCCCTATATCGCTGTGTTTTTGTGCACCTCTCATACCTTCCCAAATATCGCTGCGTTTTCATGCACATCTCATCACGTTCCCTATATTGCTGTGTATTCACGCACCTCCCATAGCATCCCCTATATTGCTGTGCCTTGCGCACCTCTCATAGCTTCCCCTATATCGCTGTCTTTTCGCGCTCATCCCATAGATTCACCTTTATCGCTGTGTTATTGCTCACCTCTCATAGCTTCCCCTGTATCGCAGTGTTTTTGCTCACCTCTCATAGCTTCCCCCATATCGCCGTGTTTTCGTGCACCTCTCATGTCTTCACCGAGATCGCTATGTTTTTGCTCCTCTCATTACTTCCCCTATATCGCTGTGTTTGCTCGCACGTCTGATACATTCTCCCGTATCACCGTGTTTTCGCGCTCCTCTCATAATTTCCCCTATATCGCCGTGTTCTCGCACATCCCTCATACCTTCCCCTATATCACTGTGTTTTTGCGCAAGTCCCATAGAGTCCCCTATATCGCTGTGCTTTCGCGCACCTCTCTTACCTTCCCCTACATCGCCCTGTTTTTGCACACATCCCATAGCTGCCACTATATTGCCCTGTTTTTGCGCACCTCTCATGTCTTCCCCTATGTTGCTGTGTTTTCTCGCACCTCTGATGCATTCGCCTGTAACGCCAAGTTTTTGCGCACCTCTCATAATTTCCCATATACCGCCGTGCTTTCGCGCACCTCTCATAGCTTCCCATATATTGCCGTGTTTTCATACACATCTCATACCGTCCCCTATATCACTGTGTTTTCGCGTACCTCCCATGGCATCCCCTATATCGCTGTGCCTTCGTGCACCTCTCATACCTTTCCGTCTATCGCCGTGCTTTCATGCACATCTCATAACGTCCCCTATAATGCCGTATTTTTGCTCACCTCTCATAACTTCCTCTATATCGCCCTGCTTTCGCGCACCTCTCATGACTTCCCCTATATCGCTCTGTTTTCGCACAACTCTCATGGTTTCCCGACAATCGCCGTGTATTCATGCACATCTCGTACCGTCCCCTATATCGCTGTGTTTTCACACACCTCTCATACCGTCCCCTATATCGCTGTGTTTTCACACACCTCTCATACCTTTCCCTATATCGCTGTCTTTTCATGCACATCGCATAGATTCACCTTTATCGCTGTGTTATTGCTCACCTCTCATAGCTTCCCCTACATCGCCGTGTTTTTGCACATCTCTCATAACTTCCCCTATATCGCCGTATTGTTATGCACATCTCATAACGTCCCCTATATCGCTGTGTATTCGCGCACCTCCCATAGCATCCCCTATTTCACTGTGCCTTCGCGCACCTCTCATATCTTCCCCTATATCGCCCTGTTTTCACGCTCCTCGCATTCATTCACCTATATCGCCCTGTTTTCGCGCACCTCCCATTCCTTCACCTATATCGCTGTTTTCGTGCACCTCTCATACCTTCCCTATATTGCTGTGTTTTCACACACCTCTCATAACTTCTCCTATATCGCTGTGTTTTTATGCACCTCTCATACCTTCCCTAATATCACCGCGTGTTCATGCGCATCTCATCACGTCCCCTATATCGCTGTGTATTCACGCACCTCCCATAGCATCCCCTATATCGCTGTGCCTTGCGCACCTCTCATTCCTTCCCCTAAATCGCTGTCGTTTTGCGCACATCCCACAGATTCACTATCGCTGTGTTATTGCTCACCTCTCATAGCTTCCCCTGTATCGCTGTGTTTTTGCTCACCTCTCATAGCTTCCCCTATATCGCCGTGTTTTCGCGCACCTCTCATGTCTTCCCCTGTATCACTGTGTTTTCGCGCACCATCCATAGCATCCCCTATATTACTGTGCCTTCGCATACTCTCATAACTTCATCTATATCACCCTGTTTCGAGCACCTTCCATTCCTTCCCCTATATCGCTGTGTTTTCATGCAACTCTCATACCTCCCCCTATATCGCTGTGCCTTGCACACCTCTCATAACTTCCCCTATATCGCTGACTTTTCGCGCACATCCCATAGATTCACCTTTATCGCTGTGTTATTGCTCATCTCTCATAGCTTCCCCTGTATCGTCGTGTTTTTGCGCACCTCTCATAACTTCCCCTATATCGCCCTGTTGTTATGCACATCTCATAGCGTACCCTATATCGCTGTGTATTCGCGCTCCTCCCATCGCATCCCCTATATCGCTGTGCCTTCGCGCACCTCTCATAGCTTCCCCTATATTGCCGTGTTTTCGTACACCTCTCATGTCGTCACCTAGATCGCTATGTTTTCGCTCCTCTCATTACATCCCCTATATCGCTGTGTTTTCTCGCACATCTGATACATTCTCCCGTATCGTCGTGTTTTCGTGTACCTTTCATAATTTTCCCTGTATCGCCGTGTTTTCGCGTATCTCTCATAATTTCCCCTATATTGCCGTTGTCTCGCACATCTCTCACACCTTCCCCTATATCACTGTGTTTTTGCGCACATCCCATAGCGTCCCCTATATCACTGTGTTTTCTCGCATCTCTGATGCATTTCCCTGTATCGCCCTGTTTTCGCGCACATCCCATAGCTTCCACTATATTGCCCTGTTTTTGTGCACCTCTCATGTCTTCTCCTGTATCACTGTGTTTTCGCGCACCTCCCATAGCATCCCCTATATAGCAGTGCCTTCGCGCACCTCTCTTGCCTTCCCCTATATCGCTCTGTTTTCACGCACTTCCCATACATTCCCCTATATCGCTGTGTTTTCATGCACCTCCCATAGCATCCCCTATATTGCTGTGCCTTCGCGCACCTCTCTTACCTTCCCCTATATAGCCCTGTTTTCGCGCACCTCCCATACATTCCCCTATATCGCTGTGTTTTCGTGCACCTCTCATACCTCCCCCTATATCGCTGTGTTTTCACGCACCTCTCATAACTTCTCCTATATCGCTGTAATTTTGTGCACATCTCATGGCTTCCCCAATATCGCCGTGTTTTCATACACATCTCATACCGTCACCTATATCACTGTGTTTTCGCACACCTCCCATAGCATCCCCTATATCGCTGTGTCTTCGTGCACCTCTCATACCTTCCCCTATATCGCCCTGTTTTCGCGCTACTCCTATAATTTCCCCTATATCGCTGTGTTTTCACGCACCTCTCATGGCTTCCCCAATATCGCTGTGTATTCGTGCTCGTCTCATACCTTCCCCTATATCATTGTGTTTTCGCGCAAGTCCCATAGCGCCCCCTATATCGCTGTGTTTTCTCGCACCTCTGATGCATTCCCCTGTATCTCCGTGTTGTCGCGCACATCCCATAGCTTCCACTATATTGCCCTGTTTTTGCGCACCTCTCATGTCTTCCCCTATTTCACTGTGTTTTCGCGCACCTCCCATAGAATCCCCTATATTGCTGTGCCTTTGCGCACCTCTCATACCTTCCCCTATATTGCCCTGTTTTCGCGCACCTCCCATACCTTCCCCTATATCGCTGTGTTTTCGTGCACCTCTCATACCTCCCCTTATATCGCTGTGTTTTCACGCACCTCTCATAACTTCTCCTATATCGTTGTATTTTTGTGTACCTCTCATGGCTTCCCCAATATCGCCGTGTTTTCGTGCACATCTCTTAACGTCCCCTATATCGCTGGGTTTGCACGCACCTCTCATAACTTCTCCTATATCGCTGTCTTTTCGCGCACATCCCACAGCTTCACCTTTATCGCTGTGTTATTGCTCACCTCTCATATCTTCCCCTATATCGCCGTGTTTTCGCGCACCTCTCATAGCTTCACCTAGATCGCTATGTTTTCGCTCTTCTCATTAATTCCCCTATATCGCTGTGTTTTCTCGCACATCTGATATATTCTCCTGTATCGCCGTGTTTTCGCGCACCTCTCATAATTTCGCCTATATCGCCGTGTTCTCACACACCTCTCATACCATCCCCTATACCACTGTGTTTTCTCGCACGTCCCATAGCTTCCACTATATTGCCCTCTTTTCGCGCACCTCCCATGTCTTCCCCTACATCGCTGTGTTTTCTCACACCTCTGGTGCATTCCCCTATAACGCCAAGTTTTCGCGCACCTCTCCTACTTTCCTCTATATCACTTTCTCGCGCAGCTCTCATACCTTCCCCTATATCGCCCTGTTTTCATGCACATCCCATAGCTCTCACTATATTGGCCTGTTTTCGTGCACCTCTCATGTCTCCCCTATATCGCTGTGTTTTTGCTTCTCTCATAACTTCCCCTATATCGCTGTGTTTTCTCACACCTCTGATGCATTCCCCTGTATCGTCGTGTTTTTGCGCACCTCTCATACTTTCCACTATATCGCAGTGTTTTCACGCATCTCTCATTTCTTCCCCGATATCTCCATGTTTTCATGCACATCTCATACCGTCCCCTATATCACTGTGCCTTCGCGCACCTCTCATACCTTCCCCTATATCGCTGTGTTTTCACTCACCTCTCATAACTTCTCATATATCGCCGTGTTTTCGCAGACATCGCATAATTTCCCCTATATAGCCATGTTCTTGCACACCTCTCATAACTTCCACTATATCAGTGTGTTTTCGCGCACGTCCCATAGCATCCCCTGTATCGCCATGTTTTCACGCATATCCCATTGCTTCCACTATATAGCCCTGTTTTCAAGCACCTCTCATGACTTCCCCTATATCACTGTGTTTTCGCGCACCTCCCATACCTTCCTCTATATCGCTGTGTTTTCGTGCACCTCTCATACCTTCCCCTATATCGCTGTGTTTTCACGCACCTCTCATAACCTCTCCTATATCGCTGTATTTTTGCGCACCTCTCATACCTTCCCCTATATCGCCATGTTTTTTATCACATCTCATAACGTCCCCCATATTGCTGTGTATTCGCGCACCTCCCATAGAATCCCCTATATCGCTGTGCCTTCGCACACATCTCATACCTTCCCCTATATCGTCCTGTTGTCACGCACCTCCCATACCTTCCCTTTTATCGTTGTGTTTTCGTGCACCTCTCAAAACTTCCCCTATATTGCTGTGTTTTCGCGCATCTATCATGGCTTCCCCAATATTGCCGTGTATTCATGCACATCTCATACCGTCCCTTATATCGCTGTGTTTTCGCGCACCTCTCATACCTTCCCCTATATTGCTGCCTTTTTGCGCACATCCCATAGCTTCATCTTTATCGCTGTGCTATTGCTCACCTCTCATAGCTTCCCCTATATCACTGTGTTTTCACGCACCTCTCATGCCTTCACCTATATCGCTATGTTTTCGCTCCTGTCATTACTTCCATTATATCGCTGTGTTCTCTCACACCTCTGATACATTCCCCTGTATCGCCATGTTGTCACGCACCTCTCATAATTTCCCCTATATCGCTGTATTCTCGCACACCTCTCATACCTTCTCCTAAATCACTGTGTTTTCGCGCACGTCCCATAGCGTCCCCTATATCGCTGTGTTTTCGGACATCTCTCATACCTTTCCCTATATCGCCATGTTTTCGCGCACCTCCCATAGCATCCTGTATATCGTGTGCCTTCGCGCACCTCTCATACCTTCCCCTATATCGCCCTGTTTTCGCATACCTCCCATACCTTCCCCGATATCGCTGTGTTTTCGTGCACCTCTCATACCTTCCCCTATATCGCTGTCTTTTTGCGCACCTCTCATACCTTCCCCTATATCGCCCTGTTTTCGCACACCTCTCATGGCTTCCCGACTATCGCTGTGTATTCATGCACATCTCATAGCTTTCCCTATATCGCTGTGTTTTCGCGCACCTCTCATACCTTCCCCTATATCGATGTATTTTTGCGCACATCTCATAACGTCCCCTATATCACTGTGTATTCGCGCACCTCCCATAGCATCCCCTATATCGCTGTGCCTTCGTGCACCTCTCATACCTTCCCCTATATCGCTGTCTTTTCGCGCACATCCCATAGATTCACCTTTATCGCTGTGTTATTGCTCACCTCTCATAGCTTCCCCTGTATCGCCGTGTTTTTGCTCACCTCTCATAGCTTCCCCTATATCGCCATGTTTTCGCGCACCTCTCATGTCTTCACCTAGATCGCTATGTTTTCGATCCTCTCAATACTTCCCCTATATCGCTGTGTTTTCTCACATGTCTGATACATTCTCCCGTATCGCCGTGTTTTCGCACACCTCTCATAATTTACCCGATATCGCCGTGTTCTCGCACATCTCTCATAACTTCCCCTATATCACTGTGTTTTCGCGCACGTCCCATTGCGTCCCCTATATCGCTGTGTTTTCGCGCACCTCTCATAGCTTCCCCTATATCGCCCTGTTTTCGTGCACATACCATACCTTCCACTATATTGCCCTGTTTTCGCACACCTCTCATGTATTCCACTACATCGCTGTGTTTTCTGGCACCTCTGATGCATTCCCCTGTATCGCCGTGTTTTTGCGCACCTCTCATACTTTCTCCTATATCGCAGTGTTTTCACGCATCTCTCATTTCTTCCCCGTTATCTCCATGTTTTCATGCACCTCTCATACCTTCCCCTATATAGCTGTGTTTTCGTGCACCTCTCATACCTTCACACCTTCCCCTATATCGCTGTGTTTTCACTCACCTCTCATAACTTCTCATATATCGCCGTGTTTTCGCGGTCATCGCATAATTTCCCCTATATAGCCATGTCCTTGCACACCTCTCATACCTTCCACTATATCAGTGTGTTTTCGCGCACGTCCCATAGCATCCCCTGTATCGCTGTGTTTTCGGGCACCTCTCATACCTTTCCCTGTATCGCCATGTTTTCACGCATATCCCATAGCTTCCACTATATAGCCCTGTATTCGAGCACCTCTCATGTCTTCCCCTACATCGCTGTGTTTTCGTGCACCTCTCATACCTTCCCCTACATCGCTGTGTTTTCACGCACCTCTCATAACTTCTCCTATATCACTGTATTTTTGCGCACCTCTCATACCTTCCCCTATATAGCTGTGTTTTCGTGCACCTTTCATACCTTCACACCTTCCTCTATATCGCTGTGTTTTCACTCACCTCTCATAACTTCTCATATATCGCCGTGTTTTTGCGGACATCGCATAATTTCCCCTATATAGCCATGTCCTTGCACACCTCTCATACCTTCCACTATATCAGTGTGTTTTCGCGCACGTCACATAGCATCCCCTGTATCGCTGTGTTTTCGGGTACCTCTCATACCTTTCCCTGTATCGCCATGTTTTCACGCATATCCCATAGCTTCCACTATATAGCCCTGCATTCGAGCACCTCTCATGTCTTCCCCTATATCGCTGTTTTTTCGTGCACCTCTCATACCTTCCCCTATATCGCTGTGTTTTCACGCACCTCTCATAACTTCTCCTATATCACTGTATTTTTGCGCACCTCTCATACCTTCCCCTATATCGCCGTGTTTTTTATCACATCTCATAACGTCCCCCCATATTGCTGTGTATTCGCGCACCTCCCATAGAATCCCCTATATCGCTGTGCCTTCGCACACATCTCATACCTTCCCCTATATCGTCCTGTTTTCACGCACCTCCCATACCTTCCCTTTTATCGTTGTGTTTTCGTGCACCTCTCATACCTTCCCCTATATTGCTGTGTTTTCGCGCATCTTTCATGGCTTCCCCAATATTGCCGTGTATTTATGCACATCTCATACCGTCCCTTATATCACTGTGCTTTCGCGCACCTCCCATAGCTACGCCCACGTCGCTGTGTTTTCGCGCACCTCTCATGCATTCCCCTATATCGCTGTCTTTTTGCACACATCCCATAGCTTCATCTTTATCGCTGTGTTATTGCTCACCTCTGATAGCTTCCCCTATATCACTGTGTTTTCACGCACCACTCATGCCTTCACCTATATCGCTATGTTTTCGCTCCTGTCATTACTTCCATTATATCGCTGTGTTTTCTCACACCTCTGATACATTCCCCTGTATCGCCGTGTTGTCACGCACCTCTCATAATTTCCCCTACATCGCTGTATTCTCGCACACCTCTCATACCTTCTCCAAAATCACTATGTTTTCGCGCACGTCCCATAGCGTCCCCTATATCGCTGTGTTTTCGGACATCTCTCATACCTTTCCCAATATCGCCATGTTTTCGCGCACCTCCCATAGCATCCTGTATATCGTGTGACTTCGCGCACCTCTCATACCTTCCCCTATATCGCCCTGTTTTCGCATACATCCCATTCCTTCCCCTGTATCGCTGTGTTTTAGTGCACCTCTCATACCTTCCCTTATATTGCCCTGTTTTCGCGCAGCTCCCATACCTTCCCCGATATCGCTGTGTTTTCGTGCACCTCTCATACCTTCTCCTATATCGCTGTCTTTTTGCGCACCTCTCATACCTTCCCCTATATCGCTGTGTTTTCGCACACCTCTCATGGCTTCCCGACTATCGCCGTGTATTCATGCACATCTCATAGCTTTCCCTATATCGCTGTGTTTTCGCGCACCTCTCATACCTTCCCCTATATCGATGTATCTTTGCGCACATCTCATAACGTCCCCTATATGGCTGTGTATTCGCGCACCTCCCATACCATCCCCTATATCACTGTGCCTTCGCGCACCTCTCATGCAGTCCCGTATATCGCTGTGTTTCTTCACACCTCTCACACCTTCCCCAATATCACCGTGTTTTCATGCACATCTCATAATGTCCCCAATGTCGCTGGGTTTTCACGCACCTCTCATAACTTCCCCTATATCGCCCTGTTTTCGCGCTCCTCTCATACCTTCCCCAATATCACTGTGTTTTCACGCACCTCCCATAGAATCCCCTATATTGCTGTGCCTTTGCGCACCTCTCATACCTTCCCCTATATTGCCCTGTTTTCGCGCACCTCCCATACCTTCCCCTATATCGCTGTGTTTTCGTGCACCTCTCATACCTCCCCTTATATCGCTGTGTTTTCACGCACCTCTCATAACTTCTCCTATATCGTTGTATTTTTGTGTACCTCTCATGGCTTCCCCAATATCGCCGTGTTTTCGTGCACATCTCTTAACGTCCCCTATATCGCTGGGTTTGCACGCACCTCTCATAACTTCTCCTATATCGCTGTCTTTTCGCGCACATCCCACAGCTTCACCTTTATCGCTGTGTTATTGCTCACCTCTCATATCTTCCCCTATATCGCCGTGTTTTCGCGCACCTCTCATAGCTTCACCTAGATCGCTATGTTTTCGCTCTTCTCATTAATTCCCCTATATCGCTGTGTTTTCTCGCACATCTGATATATTCTCCTGTATCGCCGTGTTTTCGCGCACCTCTCATAATTTCGCCTATATCGCCGTGTTCTCACACACCTCTCATACCATCCCCTATACCACTGTGTTTTCTCGCACGTCCCATAGCTTCCACTATATTGCCCTCTTTTCGCGCACCTCCCATGTCTTCCCCTACATCGCTGTGTTTTCTCACACCTCTGGTGCATTCCCCTATAACGCCAAGTTTTCGCGCACCTCTCCTACTTTCCTCTATATCACTTTCTCGCGCAGCTCTCATACCTTCCCCTATATCGCCCTGTTTTCATGCACATCCCATAGCTCTCACTATATTGGCCTGTTTTCGTGCACCTCTCATGTCTCCCCTATATCGCTGTGTTTTGCTTCTCTCATAACTTCCCCTATATCGCTGTGTTTTCTCACACCTCTGATGCATTCCCCTGTATCGCCGTGTTTTTGCGCACCTCTCATACTTTCCACTATATCGCAGTGTTTTCACGCATCTCTCATTTCTTCCCCGATATCTCCATGTTTTCATGCACATCTCATACCGTCCCCTATATCACTGTGCCTTCGCGCACCTCTCATACCTTCCCCTATATCGCTGTGTTTTCACTCACCTCTCATAACTTCTCATATATTGCCGTGTTTTCGCAGACATCGCATAATTTCCCCTATATAGCCATGTTCTTGCACACCTCTCATACCTTCCACTATATCAGTGTGTTTTCGCGCACGTCCCATAGCATCCCCTGTATCGCCATGTTTTCACGCATATCCCATTGCTTCCACTATATAGCCCTGTTTTCAAGCACCTCTCATGACTTCCCCTATATCACTGTGTTTTCGCGCACCTCCCATACCTTCCTCTATATCGCTGTGTTTTCGTGCACCTCTCATACCTTCCCCTATATCGCTGTGTTTAAACGCACCTCTCATAACCTCTCCTATATCGCTGTATTTTTGCGCACCTCTCATACCTTCCCCTATATCGCCATGTTTTTTATCACATCTCATAACGTCCCCCATATTGCTGTGTATTCGCGCACCTCCCATAGAATCCCCTATATCGCTGTGCCTTCGCACACATCTCATACCTTCCCCTATATCGCCCTGTTTTCGCGCTCCTCTCATACCTTCCCCAATATCACTGTGTTTTCACGCAGCTCTCATACCTTCCTCTATATCGCTGTGTTTTTGCACACCTCTCATGGCTTCCCGACTATCGCCGTGTATTCATGCACATCTCATACCTTCCCCTATATCGCTGTGTTTTCGCGCACCTCCCATAGCTTCGCCTACATCGCTGTTTTCGTGCACCTCTCATACCTTACGCTATATCGAAGTATTTTTGCGCACATCTCATACCTTCCCCTATATCACTATGAATTTGCGCACTTGCCATACCATGCCCTATATCACTGTGCCTTTGCGCACCTCTCATGCATTCCCGTATACCGCTGTGTTTTTGCACACCTCTCATACCTTCCCCAAATTCACCGTGGTTTCATGCACATCTCATAACGTCCCCAATGTCGCTAGGTTTTCACGCACCTCTCATACCTTCCCCTATATCACTGTGTTTTCACGCAGCTCTCATACATTCCCCTATATCGCTGTGATTTCGCAGACCTCTTATGGCTTCCCGACTATCGCCGTGTATTCATGCACATCTCATACCTTCCCCTATATCGCTGTGCTTTCGCGCACCTCTCATAACTTCTCCTAATTCGCTGTATTTTTGCGCAGTTCTTATACTTTCCCCTATATTGCCCTGTTTTCATGCACATCTCATAACATCCCCTATATCGCTGTGTATTCGCGCACCTCCCATAGCATCCCTTGTATTGCTGTGCTTTCGCGCACCTCTCATACCTTCCCCGATATCGCCCTGTTTTCGCGCTCCTTCCATACCTTCCCCTATATTGCTGTGTTTTTATGCACCTCTCATACCTCCCCCTATATCGCTGTATTTTCACGCACCTCTCATAATTTCTCCTATATCGCCGTATTTTTGCGCTCCTCTCATGGCTTCTCCAATATCGCCGCGTTTTCATGCACATCTCTTAACGTCCCATATATCGCTGTGTATTTGCGCAACTGCCATAGCATCCCCTATATCACTGTGCCTTCGCGCATCTCTCATACCTTCCCCTATGTCGCCCTGTTTTCGTACACCTCCCATACCGTCCCCTATATCGCTGTATTTTCGCACACCTCTCATGGCTTCCCCAATATCGCCGTGTTTTCATGCACATCTCATAACGGCTCCTATATCTCTGTGTAATCATGCACCTCCCATAGCATCCCCTATATCGCTGTGCCTTCGCGCATCGCTCATACCTTCCCCTATATCGCCCTGTATCCCGTGCACCTCCCATGGTTTTGCCTACATCGCTGTGTTTTTGCGCACCTCTCATACCTTCCCCTATATCGCCGTGTTTTCGCGTACCTCTCATTTCTTCACCTACATGCTGTGTTTTCGCTCCTCTCATTACTTCCCCTATATCGCAGTGTTCTCGCACTTCTGATACAGTTCCCTGTATCAACGTGTTTTCCAGCCCCTCCCATACCTTCCCCTATAGCGCTGTGCCTTCGCGCACCTCTCATACCTTCCCCTATATCGCTGTGTTTTCACTCACCTCTCATAACTTCTCATATATTGCCGTGTTTTCGCAGACATCGCATAATTTCCCCTATATAGCCATGTTCTTGCACACCTCTCATACCTTCCACTATATCAGTGTGTTTTCGCGCACGTCCCATAGCATCCCCTGTATCGCCATGTTTTCACGCATATCCCATTGCTTCCACTATATAGCCCTGTTTTCAAGCACCTCTCATGACTTCCCCTATATCACTGTGTTTTCGCGCACCTCCCATACCTTCCTCTATATCGCTGTGTTTTCGTGCACCTCTCATACCTTCCCCTATATCGCCATGTTTTTTATCACATCTCATAACGTCCCCCATATTGCTGTGTATTCGCGCACCTCCCATAGAATCCCCTATATCGCTGTGCCTTCGCACACATCTCATACCTTCCCCTATATCGCCCTGTTTTCGCGCTCCTCTCATACCTTCCCCAATATCACTGTGTTTTCACGCAGCTCTCATACCTTCCTCTATATCGCTGTGTTTTTGCACACCTCTCATGGCTTCCCGACTATCGCCGTGTATTCATGCACATCTCATACCTTCCCCTATATCGCTGTGTTTTCGCGCACCTCCCATAGCTTCGCCTACTTCGCTGTTTTCGTGCACCTCTCATACCTTACGCTATATCGAAGTATTTTTGCGCACATCTCATACCTTCCCCTATATCACTATGAATTTGCGCACTTGCCATACCATGCCCTATATCACTGTGCCTTTGCGCACCTCTCATGCATTCCCGTATACCGCTGTATTTTTGCACACCTCTCATACCTTCCCCAAATTCACCGTGGTTTCATGCACATCTCATAACGTCCCCAATGTCGCTAGGTTTTCACGCACCTCTCATACCTTCCCCTATATCACTGTGTTTTCACGCAGCTCTCATACATTCCCCTATATCGCTGTGATTTCGCAGACCTCTTATGGCTTCCCGACTATCGCCGTGTATTCATGCACATCTCATACCTTCCCCTATATCGCTGTGCTTTCGCGCACCTCTCATAACTTCTCCTAATTCGCTGTATTTTTGCGCAGTTCTTATACTTTCCCCTATATTGCCCTGTTTTCATGCACATCTCATAACATCCCCTATATCGCTGTGTATTCGCGCACCTCCCATAGCATCCCTTGTATTGCTGTGCTTTCGCGCACCTCTCATACCTTCCCCGATATCGCCCTGTTTTCGCGCTCCTTCCATACCTTCCCCTATATTGCTGTGTTTTTATGCACCTCTCATACCTCCCCCTATATCGCTGTATTTTCACGCACCTCTCATAATTTCTCCTATATCGCCGTATTTTTGCGCTCCTCTCATGGCTTCTCCAATATCGCCGCGTTTTCATGCACATCTCTTAACGTCCCATATATCGCTGTGTATTTGCGCAACTGCCATAGCATCCCCTATATCACTGTGCCTTCGCGCATCTCTCATACCTTCCCCTATGTCGCCCTGTTTTCGTACACCTCCCATACCGTCCCCTATATCGCTGTATTTTCGCACACCTCTCATGGCTTCCCCAATATCGCCGTGTTTTCATGCACATCTCATAACGGCTCCTATATCTCTGTGTAATCATGCACCTCCCATAGCATCCCCTATATCGCTGTGCCTTCGCGCATCGCTCATACCTTCCCCTATATCGCCCTGTATCCCGTGCACCTCCCATGGTTTTGCCTACATCGCTGTGTTTTTGCGCACCTCTCATACCTTCCCCTATATCGCCGTGTTTTCGCGTACCTCTCATTTCTTCACCTACATGCTGTGTTTTCGCTCCTCTCATTACTTCCCCTATATCGCAGTGTTCTCGCACTTCTGATACAGTTCCCTGTATCAACGTGTTTTCCAGCCCCTCCCATACCTTCCCCTATAGCGCTGTGCCTTCGCGCACCTCTCATACCTTCCCCTATATCGCCCTGTTTTCGCGCACATCGCATACCTTCCACTATATTGCCCTGTTTTCGCGCACCTCTCATGTCTTCCACTACATCGCTATGTTCTCTGGCACCTCTGATGCATTCCCCTGTAACGCCAAGTTTTCGCGCACCTCTCATACTTTCCCCTATATCGCTGTGTTTTTGCGCACCTCCCATAGCATTCCCTATATCACTGTGCCTTCGTGCACCTCTCATACCTTCCCCTATATCGCTGTCTTTTCGCGCACATCCCATAGATTCACCTTTATCGCTGTGTTATTGCTCACCTCTCATAGCTTCCCCTGTATCGCCGTGTTTTTGCTCACCTCTCATAGCTTCCCCTATATCGCTATGTTTTCGCGCACCTCTCATGTCTTCACCTAGATCGCTATGTTTTCGATCCTCTCAATACTTCCCCTATATCGCTGTGTTTTCTCACACGTCTGATACATTCTCCCGTATCGCCGTGTTTTCGCACACCTCTCATAATTTACCCTATATCGCCCTGTTTTCGTGCACATCCCATACCTTCCACTATATTGCCCTGTTTTCCCACACCGCTCATGTATTCCACTACATCGCTGTGTTTTCTGGCACCTCTGATGCATTCCCCTCTAACGCCAAGTTTTCGCGCACCTCTCATACGTTCCCCTATATCGCCCTGTTTTCGCGCACCTCCTATACCTTCCCTTATATCACTGCGTTTTCGTGCACATTTCATACCTTCCCCTATATCGCTGTGTTTTCGCACACCTCTCATAACTTCTCCTATATCGCTGTGTTTTTGTGCACCTCTCATACCTTCCCTAATATCTTTGCGTTTTCATGCACATCTCATCACATCCCCTATATCGCTGTGCACTCACGCACCTCCCATAGCATCCCCTATATCGCTGTGCCTTGCGCACCTCTCATAACTTCCCCTATATCGCTGTCTTTTCACGCACATCCCATAGATTCACCTTTATCGCTGTGTTACAGCTCACCTCTCATAGCTTCCCCTGTATCGCCGTGTTTTTGCTCACCTCTGATAGCTTCCCCTATATCGCCATGTTTTCGCGCACCTCTCATGTCTTCACCTAGATCACTATGTTTTCGATCCTCTCAATACTTCCCCTATATCGCTGTGTTTTCTCGCACGTCTGATACATTCTCCCGTATCGCCGTGTTTTTGCACACCTCTCATAATTTACCCTATATCGCCGTGTTTTCGCACACCTCTCATAACTTCCCCTATATCACTGTGTTTTCGCGCACGTTCCATTGCGTCCTCTATATCGCTGTGTTTTCGCGCAGCTCTCATAGCTTCCCCTATATCGCCCTGTTTTCGTGCACATCCCATAGCTTCCACTATATTGCCCTGTTTTCGCGCACCTTTCATGTATTCCACTGCATCGCTGTGTTTTCTGGCACCTCTGATGCATTCCCCTCTAACGCCAAGTTTTCGCGCACCTCTCATACGTTCCCCTATATCGCCCTGTTTTCGCGCACCTCCTATACCTTCCCTTATATCACTGCGTTTTCGTGCACATTTCATACCTTCCCCTATATCGCTGTGTTTTCGCACACCTCTCATAACTTCTCCTATATCGCTGTGTTTTTGTGCACCTCTCATACCTTCCCTAATATCTTTGCGTTTTCATGCACATCTCATCACATCCCCTATATCGCTGTGCACTCACGCACCTCCCATAGCATCCCCTATATCGCTGTGCCTTGCGCACCTCTCATAACTTCCCCTATATCGCTGTCTTTTCACGCACATCCCATAGATTCACCTTTATCGCTGTGTTACAGCTCACCTCTCATAGCTTCCCCTGTATCGCCGTGTTTTTGCTCACCTCTGATAGCTTCCCCTATATCGCCATGTTTTCGCGCACCTCTCATGTCTTCACCTAGATCACTATGTTTTCGATCCTCTCAATACTTCCCCTATATCGCTGTGTTTTCTCGCACGTCTGATACATTCTCCCGTATCGCCGTGTTTTTGCACACCTCTCATAATTTACCCTATATCGCCGTGTTTTCGCACACCTCTCATAACTTCCCCTATATCACTGTGTTTTCGCGCACGTTCCATTGCGTCCTCTATATCGCTGTGTTTTCGCGCAGCTCTCATAGCTTCCCCTATATCGCCCTGTTTTCGTGCACATCCCATAGCTTCCACTATATTGCCCTGTTTTCGCGCACCTTTCATGTATTCCACTGCATCGCTGTGTTTTCTGGCACCTCTGATGCATTCCCCTGTAACGCCAAGTTTTCGCGCACATCTCATACTTTCCCCAATATCGCCGTGTTTACGCGCACCGCTCATACCTGCCCTTATATCGCCATGTTTTTATGCACATCTCATACCGTCTCCTATATCGCTGTGTTTTTGCGCACCTCCCATAGCATCCCCTATATCGCTGTGCCTTCGTGCACCTCTCATACCTTCCCCTATATCGCTGTGTTTTCGCACACCTCTCATAACTTCTCCTTTATCACTGTGCTTTTGTGCACCTCTCATACCTTCCCTAATATCACTGCGTTTTCATGCACATCTCATCACGTCCCCTATATCGCTGTGTATTCACGCACCTCCCATAGCATCCCCTATATCGCTGTGCCTTGTGCACCTCTCATAACTTCGCCTATATCGCTGTCTTTTCGCGCACATACCATAGATTCACCTTTATCGCTGTGTTATTGCTCACCTCTCATAGCTTCCCCTGTATCGCCTTTTTTCCTCACCTCTCATAGCTTCCCCTATATCACTGTGTTTTCACGCACCTCTCTTAACTTCTCCTATATTGCTGTGTTTTTGCACACCTCTCATACCTTCCCCTATATCGCTCTGTTTTCAGGCACCTCTCATGGCTTCCCCAATATCTCCGTGTCTTTGCGCACCTCTCATGTCTTCACTTGATCGCTATGTTTTCGCTCCTCTAAATACTTCCCCTATATCGCTGTGTTTTCACGCACATCTGATACATTCTCCCATATCACCGTGTTTTCGCACACCTCTCATAATTTCCCCTATATCGCTGTGTTCTCGCACACCTCTCATACCTTCCCCTACATCACTGTGTTTTCACGAACGTCTCATTGCGTCCCCTATATCGCTGTGTTTTCACGCACCTCGCATAACTTCCCCTATATCACCCTGCTTTCGAGCACCTCCCATACGTTCCCCTATATCGTTGTGTTTTCGTATACCTCTCATACCTCCCCCTATATTGCTGTGTTTTCACGCACCTCTAATAACTTCTCCTATATTGCTGTATTATTGCGCACCTCTCATAACTTCCCCTTAATCGCCGTGTTTTCGTTCACCTCTCATACCTTCGCTATATCGCTGTGTTTTCACACACCTCTCATAACTTCTCCTGTATCGCTGTGTTTTTGTGCACCTCTCATAACCTCCCTAATATCGTTGCGTTTTCATGCACATCTCATCACGTCCGCTATATCGCTGTGTATTCACGCACCTCCCATAGCATCCCCAATATCGCTGTGCCTTGCGCACCTCTCATAGCTTCCCCTACATCGCCGTGTTTTTGCGCACCTCTCATAACTTCCCCTATATCGCTGTATTGTTATGCACATCTCATAAAGTCCCCTATATCGCTGTGTATTCGCGCACCTCCCATAGCATCCCCTATATCGCTGTGCCATCGCGCACCTCTCATACCTTCCCCTATATCGCCCTGTTTTCACGCACCTCCTATTCCTTCACCATATATCGCCCTGTTTTTGCGCATCTCGCATTCCTTCACCTATATCGCTGTTTTCGTGCACCTTTCATACCTTCCCCTATATCGCCCTGTTTCCCGCACACCTCCCATGGCTTCGCCTGCATCGCTGTGTTTTTGCGCACCTCTCATACCTTCCCCAATATCGCTGCATTTTCATGCACATCTCATCATGTCCCCTATATCGCTGTGTATTCACGCACCTCCCATAGCATCCCCTATATCGCTGTGCCTTGCGCACCTCTCATACCTTCCCCTATATCGCTGTCTTTTCGCGCACATCCCATAGATTCACCTTTATCGCTGTGTTTTTGCTCACATCTCTTAGCTTCCCCTGTATCGTCGTCTTCTTGCTCACCTCTCATAGCTTCCCCTATATCGCTGTGTTTTATCGCACCTCTCCTGTCTTCCCCTATATCACTGTGTTTTCGCGCACCTTCCATAGCATCCCCTATATTGCTGTGCCTTCGCATACCTCCATTAACCTCATCTATATCACCCAGTTTTCGAGCACCTTCCATACCTTCCCCTATATCGCTCTGTTTTCGTGCACCTCTCATACTTCCCCCTATATCGCTGTGCCTTGCGCACCTCTCATACCTTACCCTATATTGCTGTCTTTTCGCGCACATCCCATAGAGTCACCTTTATCGCTGTGTTATTGCTCACCTCTCATAGCTTCCCCTGTATCGCCGTGTTTTTTAGCACCTCTCATTACTTCCCTATATCACCGTGTTGTTATGCACATCTGATAACGTCCCCTATATCGCTGTGTATTCGCGCACCTCCCATAGCATCCCCTATATCGCTGTGTCTTTGCGCACCTCTCATACCTTCCCCTATACGCCCTGTGTTCACGCATCTCCCATTCCTTCACCTATATCGCCCTGTTTTCGCGCACGTCCTATACCTTCCCTTATATCGCTGCGTTTTCGTGCACCTCTCATACCTTCCCCTATATTGCCCTGTTTTCACGCACCTCCTATACCTTCCCTTATGTCGCTGCGTTTTCGTGTACCTCTCATACCTCCCCCAATATCGTTGTGTTTTCACGCACCTCTCATAACTTCTCTTATATTGCTGTATTTTTGCGCACCTCTCATAACTTCCCCTATATCGCCGTGTTTTTATGCACATCTCATAATGTCCCCTATATCGCTCTGTATTTGTGCACCTCCCATTCCTTCCCCTATATCGCTGTGTTTTCGTGCTCCTCTCATACCTTCCCTAATATCGCTGCATTTTCATGCACATCTCATCACGTCCCCTATGTCGCTGTGTATTCACGCACCTCCCATATCATCCCATATATCGCTGTGCCTTGCTCACCTCTCATAGCTTCCCCTGCATTGCCGTGTTTTTGCTCACCTCTCATAGCTTCCCCTATATCACCCTATTTTCGCGCACCTCTCCTGTCTTCCCCTATATCACTGTGTTTTCGCGCACCATCCATAGCATGTCCTATATTGCTGTGCCTTCGCATACCTCCATTAACTTCATCTATATCACCCTGTTTTCGAGCTCCTTACATAACTTCCCCTATATCGCTGTGTTTTTGTGCACCTCTCATACCTCCCCCTATATCGCTATGCCTTGCACACCTCTCATACCTTCCCCTATATCACCCTGTTTACGCGCACCTCCCACTCCTTCACCTATATCGCTGTGTTTTCGTGTACCTCTCATACCTCCCCCTATATTGCTGTGTTTTCATGCACCTCTAATAACTTCTCCTATATTGCTGTATGATTGTGCACCTCTCATAACTTCCCCTATATCGCCGTGTTTTCGTGCACCTCTCATACCTTCCCTATATCGCTGTGTTTTCACACACCTCTCATAACTTCCCCTATATCGATGCGTTTTTGTGCACCTCTCATAACTTCCCTAATATCGCTGCGTTTTCATGCACATCTCATCACGTCCCCTATAGCGCTGTGTATTCACGCACCTCCCATAGCATCCCCTGTATCGCTGTGCCTTGCGCACCTCTCATAGCTTCCCCAATATCGCTGTCTTTTCGCGCACATCCCATAGATTCACCTTTATCGCTGTGTTATTGCTCACCTCTCATAGCTTCCCCTGTATCGCCGTGTTTTTGCTCACCTCTCATAGCTTCCCCCATATCTCCGTGTCTTTGCGCACCTCTCATGTCTTCACTTGATCGCTATGTTTTCGCTCCTCTAAATACTTCCCCTATATCGCTGTGTTTTCACGCACATCTGATACATTCTCCCATATCACCGTGTTTTCGCACACCTCTCATAATTTCCCCTATATCGCTGTGTTCTCGCACATCTCTCATACCTTCCCCTATATCACTGTTTTCGCGAACGTCGCATTGCGTCCCCTATATCGCTGTGTTTTCGCACACCTCTCATACGTTACCCTATATCGCCCTGTTTTCGTGCACATCCCATAGCTTCCACTATATTGCCCTGTTTTCGCGCACCTCTCATGTATTCCACTACATTGCTGTGTTTTCTGGCACTACTGATGCATTCCCCTGTAAGGCCAAGTTTTCGCGCACCTCGCATACTTTCCCCTATATCGCCACGTTTTTATGCACATCTCATCCCGTCTCCTATATTGCTGTGTTTTTGCGCACCTACCATAGCATCCCCTATATCGAATGTGCCTTCGTGCACCTCTCATACCTTCCCCTTTAGCGCCCTGTTTTCACGCCCCTCCTATACGTTCCCTTATAACGCTGCGTTTTCGTGCACCTCTCATACCTCCCCCTATATCTCCGTGTTTTCATGCACATCTCATAACCTCCCCTATATCGCTGGGTTTTCAAGCACCTCTCATAATCTCCACTATATCACACTGCTTCCGAGCACCTCCCATACCTTCCCCTATATCGCTGTGTTTTCACACACCTCTAATAACTTCTGCTATATTGCTGTATTATTGCGCACCTCTCATAACTTCCCCTATATCGCCGTGTTTTTATGTACATCTCATAACGTCACCTATTTCGCTGTGCCTTCGCGCACCTCTCATACCTTCCCCATTATCGCCGTGTTTTCATGCGCATCTCATAATGTCCCCTATATCGCTGGGTTTTCACGCATCTCTCATAACTTCCCCTATATCGTCCTGTTTTCGCTCTCCTCTCATACCTTCCCCTATATCACTGTGTTTTCACGCACCTCTCATAACTTGCCCTATATCGCTGTGTTTTTGAACACCTCTCATTGTTTCCCGTCTATCGCCATGTATTCATGCACATCTCATACCGTCCCCTATATCTCTGTGTTTTTGTGCACTTCTCATACCTTCCCTAATATCCCTGCGTTTTCATGCACATCTCATCACATCCCCTATATCGCTGTGTATTCACGCACCTCCCATAGCATCCCCTATATCGCTGTGCATTGCGCACCTCTCATAGCTTCCCCTATATTGCTGCCTTTTCGCACACATCCCATAGGTTCACCTTTATCGCTGTGTTTTTGCTAACCTCTCATAGCTTCCCCTGTATCGCCGTGTTTTTGCTCACCTCTCATAGCTTCCCCCATATCGCCGTGTCTTCGCGCACCTCTCATGTCTTCACCGAGATCGCTATGTTTTTGCTCCTCTCATTACTTCCCATATATCGCTGTGTTCTCTCGCACGTCTGATACATTATCCCGTATCGCCGTGCTTTCGCACACCTCTCATAATTTCCCCTATATCACCGCGTTCTCGCACACCTCTCATACCTTCCCCATATCACTGTGTTTTCGCGCACGTCCCATTGCGTCCCCTATATCGCTGTGTTTTCGCACACCTCTCATAGCTTCCCCTATATCGCCCAGTTTTCGTACACATCCCATAGCTTCCCCCATATCGCCGTGTTTTCGCGCACCTCTCATGTCTTCACCTAGATCGCTATGTTTTCGCTCCTCTCAATACTTCCCGTATATCGCTGTGTTTTCTCGCAAATCTGATACCTCCCCCTATATCGCCGTGTTTTTATACACATCTCATACCGTCCCCTATATTACTGTGTTTTCACGCACCTCCCATAGCATCCCCTATATCGCTGTGTTTTTGTGCACCTCTCATACCTTCCCAAATATCGCTGCGTTTTCATGCACATCTCATCACGTTCCCTATATTGCTGTGTATTCACGCACCTCCCATAGCATCCCCTATATTGCTGTGCCTTGCGCACCTCTCATAGCTTCCCCTATATCGCTGTCTTTTCGCGCTCATCCCATAGATTCACCTTTATCGCTGTGTTATTGCTCACCTCTCATAGCTTCCCCTGTATCGCAGTGTTTTTGCTCACCTCTCATAGCTTCCCCCATATCGCCGTGTTTTCGTGCACCTCTCATGTCTTCACCGAGATCGCTATGTTTTTGCTCCTCTCATTACTTCCCCTATATCGCTGTGTTTGCTCGCACGTCTGATACATTCTCCCGTATCACCGTGTTTTCGCGCTCCTCTCATAATTTCCCCTATATCGCCGTGTTCTCGCACATCCCTCATACCTTCCCCTATATCACTGTGTTTTTGCGCAAGTCCCATAGAGTCCCCTATATCGCTGTGCTTTCGCGCACCTCTCTTACCTTCCCCTACATCGCCCTGTTTTTGCACACATCCCATAGCTGCCACTATATTGCCCTGTTTTTGCGCACCTCTCATGTCTTCCCCTATGTTGCTGTGTTTTCTCGCACCTCTGATGCATTCGCCTGTAACGCCAAGTTTTTGCGCACCTCTCATAATTTCCCATATACCGCCGTGCTTTCGCGCACCTCTCATAGCTTCCCATATATTGCCGTGTTTTCATACACATCTCATACCGTCCCCTATATCACTGTGTTATCGCGTACCTCCCATGGCATCCCCTATATCGCTGTGCCTTCGTGCACCTCTCATACCTTTCCGTCTATCGCCGTGTTTTCATGCACATCTCATAACGTCCCCTATAATGCCGTATTTTTGCTCACCTCTCATAACTTCCTCTATATCGCCCTGTTTTCGCGCACCTCTCATGACTTCCCCTATATCGCTCTGTTTTCGCACAACTCTCATGGTTTCCCGACAATCGCCGTGTATTCATGCACATCTCGTACCGTCCCCTATATCGCTGTGTTTTCACACACCTCTCATACCGTCCCCTATATCGCTGTTTTCACACACCTCTCATACCTTTCCCTATATCGCTGTCTTTTCACGCACATCGCATAGATTCACCTTTATCGCTGTGTTATTGCTCACCTCTCATAGCTTCCCCTACATCGCCGTGTTTTTGCACATCTCTCATAACTTCCCCTATATCGCCGTATTGTTATGCACATCTCATAACGTCCCCTATATCGCTGTGTATTCGCGCACCTCCCATAGCATCCCCTATTTCACTGTGCCTTCGCGCACCTCTCATATCTTCCCCTATATCGCCCTGTTTTCACGCTCCTCGCATTCATTCACCTATATCGCCCTGTTTTCGCGCACCTCCCATTCCTTCACCTATATCGCTGTTTTCGTGCACCTCTCATACCTTCCCTATATTGCTGTGTTTTCACACACCTCTCATAACTTCTCCTATATCGCTGTGTTTTTATGCACCTCTCATACCTTCCCTAATATCACCGCGTGTTCATGCGCATCTCATCACGTCCCCTATATCGCTGTGTATTCACGCACCTCCCATAGCATCCCCTATATCGCTGTGCCTTGCGCACCTCTCATTCCTTCCCCTAAATCGCTGTCGTTTTGCGCACATCCCACAGATTCACTATCGCTGTGTTATTGCTCACCTCTCATAGCTTCCCCTGTATCGCTGTGTTTTTGCTCACCTCTCATAGCTTCCCCTATATCGCCGTGTTTTCGCGCACCTCTCATGTCTTCCCCTGTATCACTGTGTTTTCGCGCACCATCCATAGCATCCCCTATATTACTGTGCCTTCGCATACTCTCATAACTTCATCTATATCACCCTGTTTCGAGCACCTTCCATTCCTTCCCCTATATCGCTGTGTTTTCATGCAACTCTCATACCTCCCCCTATATCGCTGTGCCTTGCGCACCTCTCATAACTTCCCCTATATCGCTGACTTTTCGCGCACATCCCATAGATTCACCTTTATCGCTGTGTTATTGCTCATCTCTCATAGCTTCCCCTGTATCGTCGTGTTTTTGCGCACCTCTCATAACTTCCCCTATATCGCCCTGTTGTTATGCACATCTCATAGCGTACCCTATATCGCTGTGTATTCGCGCTCCTCCCATCGCATCCCCTATATCGCTGTGCCTTCGCGCACCTCTCATAGCTTCCCCTATATTGCCGTGTTTTCGTACACCTCTCATGTCGTCACCTAGATCGCTATGTTTTCGCTCCTCTCATTACATCCCCTATATCGCTGTGTTTTCTCGCACATCTGATACATTCTCCCGTATCGTCGTGTTTTCGTGTACCTTTCATAATTTTCCCTATATCGCCGTGTTTTCGCGTATCTCTCATAATTTCCCCTATATTGCCGTTGTCTCGCACATCTCTCACACCTTCCCCTATATCACTGTGTTTTTGCGCACATCCCATAGCGTCCCCTATATCACTGTGTTTTCTCGCATCTCTGATGCATTTCCCTGTATCGCCCTGTTTTCGCGCACATCCCATAGCTTCCACTATATTGCCCTGTTTTTGTGCACCTCTCATGTCTTCTCCTGTATCACTGTGTTTTCGCGCACCTCCCATAGCATCCCCTATATAGCAGTGCCTTCGCGCACCTCTCTTGCCTTCCCCTATATCGCTCTGTTTTCACGCACTTCCCATACATTCCCCTATATCGCTGTGTTTTCATGCACCTCCCATAGCATCCCCTATATTGCTGTGCCTTCGCGCACCTCTCTTACCTTCCCCTATATAGCCCTGTTTTCGCGCACCTCCCATACATTCCCCTATATCGCTGTGTTTTCGTGCACCTCTCATACCTCCCCCTATATCGCTGTGTTTTCACGCACCTCTCATAACTTCTCCTATATCGCTGTAATTTTGTGCACATCTCATGGCTTCCCCAATATCGCCGTGTTTTCATACACATCTCATACCGTCACCTATATCACTGTGTTTTCGCACACCTCCCATAGCATCCCCTATATCGCTGTGTCTTCGTGCACCTCTCATACCTTCCCCTATATCGCCCTGTTTTCGCGCTACTCCTATAATTTCCCCTATATCGCTGTGTTTTCACGCACCTCTCATGGCTTCCCCAATATCGCCGTGTATTCGTGCTCGTCTCATACCTTCCCCTATATCATTGTGTTTTCGCGCAAGTCCCATAGCGCCCCCTATATCGCTGTGTTTTCTCGCACCTCTGATGCATTCCCCTGTATCTCCGTGTTGTCGCGCACATCCCATAGCTTCCACTATATTGCCCTGTTTTTGCGCACCTCTCATGTCTTCCCCTATTTCACTGTGTTTTCGCGCACCTCCCATAGAATCCCCTATATTGCTGTGCCTTTGCGCACCTCTCATACCTTCCCCTATATTGCCCTGTTTTCGCGCACCTCCCATACCTTCCCCTATATCGCTGTGTTTTCGTGCACCTCTCATACCTCCCCTTATATCGCTGTGTTTTCACGCACCTCTCATAACTTCTCCTATATCGTTGTATTTTTGTGTACCTCTCATGGCTTCCCCAATATCGCCGTGTTTTCGTGCACATCTCTTAACGTCCCCTATATCGCTGGGTTTGCACGCACCTCTCATAACTTCTCCTATATCGCTGTCTTTTCGCGCACATCCCACAGCTTCACCTTTATCGCTGTGTTATTGCTCACCTCTCATATCTTCCCCTATATCGCCGTGTTTTCGCGCACCTCTCATAGCTTCACCTAGATCGCTATGTTTTCGCTCTTCTCATTAATTCCCCTATATCGCTGTGTTTTCTCGCACATCTGATATATTCTCCTGTATCGCCGTGTTTTCGCGCACCTCTCATAATTTCGCCTATATCGCCGTGTTCTCACACACCTCTCATACCATCCCCTATACCACTGTGTTTTCTCGCACGTCCCATAGCTTCCACTATATTGCCCTCTTTTCGCGCACCTCCCATGTCTTCCCCTACATCGCTGTGTTTTCTCACACCTCTGGTGCATTCCCCTATAACGCCAAGTTTTCGCGCACCTCTCCTACTTTCCTCTATATCACTTTCTCGCGCAGCTCTCATACCTTCCCCTATATCGCCCTGTTTTCATGCACATCCCATAGCTCTCACTATATTGGCCTGTTTTCGTGCACCTCTCATGTCTCCCCTATATCGCTGTGTTTTTGCTTCTCTCATAACTTCCCCTATATCGCTGTGTTTTCTCACACCTCTGATGCATTCCCCTGTATCGCCGTGTTTTTGCGCACCTCTCATACTTTCCACTATATCGCAGTGTTTTCACGCATCTCTCATTTCTTCCCCGATATCTCCATGTTTTCATGCACATCTCATACCGTCCCCTATATCACTGTGCCTTCGCGCACCTCTCATACATTCCCCTATATCGCTGTGTTTTCACTCACCTCTCATAACTTCTCATATATCGCCGTGTTTTCGCAGACATCGCATAATTTCCCCTATATAGCCATGTTCTTGCACACCTCTCATACCTTCCACTATATCAGTGTGTTTTCGCGCACGTCCCATAGCATCCCCTGTATCGCCATGTTTTCACGCATATCCCATTGCTTCCACTATATAGCCCTGTTTTCAAGCACCTCTCATGACTTCCCCTATATCACTGTGTTTTCGCGCACCTCCCATACCTTCCTCTATATCGCTGTGTTTTCGTGCACCTCTCATACCTTCCCCTATATCGCTGTGTTTTCACGCACCTCTCATAACCTCTCCTATATCGCTGTATTTTTGCGCACCTCTCATACCTTCCCCTATATCGCCATGTTTTTTATCACATCTCATAACGTCCCCCATATTGCTGTGTATTCGCGCACCTCCCATAGAATCCCCTATATCGCTGTGCCTTCGCACACATCTCATACCTTCCCCTATATCGTCCTGTTGTCACGCACCTCCCATACCTTCCCTTTTATCGTTGTGTTTTCGTGCACCTCTCAAAACTTCCCCTATATTGCTGTGTTTTCGCGCATCTATCATGGCTTCCCCAATATTGCCGTGTATTCATGCACATCTCATACCGTCCCTTATATCGCTGTGCTTTCGCGCACCTCCCATAGCTATGCCCACGTCGCTGTGTTTTTTGCGCACCTCTCATACCTTCCCCTATATTGCTGCCTTTTTGCGCACATCCCATAGCTTCATCTTTATCGCTGTGCTATTGCTCACCTCTCATAGCTTCCCCTATATCACTGTGTTTTCACGCACCTCTCATGCCTTCACCTATATCGCTATGTTTTCGCTCCTGTCATTACTTCCATTATATCGCTGTGTTTTCTCACACCTCTGATACATTCCCCTGTATCGCCGTGTTGTCACGCACCTCTCATAATTTCCCCTATATCGCTGTATTCTCGCACACCTCTCATACCTTCTCCTAAATCACTGTGTTTTCGCGCACGTCCCATAGCGTCCCCTATATCGCTGTGTTTTCGGACATCTCTCATATCTTTCCCTATATCGCCATGTTTTCGCGCACCTCCCATAGCATCCTGTATATCGTGTGCCTTCGCGCACCTCTCATACCTTCCCCTATATCGCCCTGTTTTCGCATACCTCCCATACCTTCCCCGATATCGCTGTGTTTTCGTGCACCTCTCATACCTTCCGCTATATCGCTGTCTTTTTGCGCACCTCTCATACCTTCCCCTATATCGCCCTGTTTTCGCACACCTCTCATGGCTTCCCGACTATCGCTGTGTATTCATGCACATCTCATAGCTTTCCCTATATCGCTGTGTTTTCGCGCACCTCTCATACCTTCCCCTATATCGATGTATTTTTGAGCACATCTCATAACGTCCCCTATATCACTGTGTATTCGCGCACCTCCCATAGCATCCCCTATATCGCTGTGCCTTCGTGCACCTCTCATACCTTCCCCTATATCGCTGTCTTTTCGCGCACATCCCATAGATTCACCTTTATCGCTGTGTTATTGCTCACCTCTCATAGCTTCCCCTGTATCGCCGTGTTTTTGCTCACCTCTCATAGCTTCCCCTATATCGCCATGTTTTCGCGCACCTCTCATGTCTTCACCTAGATCGCTATGTTTTCGATCCTCTCAATACTTCCCCTATATCGCTGTGTTTTCTCACACGTCTGATACATTCTCCCGTATCGCCGTGTTTTCGCACACCTCTCATAATTTACCCGATATCGCCGTGTTCTCGCACATCTCTCATAACTTCCCCTATATCACTGTGTTTTCGCGCACGTCCCATTGCGTCCCCTATATCGCTGTGTTTTCGCGCACCTCTCATAGCTTCCCCTATATCGCCCTGTTTTCGTGCACATACCATACCTTCCACTATATTGCCCTGTTTTCGCACACCTCTCATGTATTCCACTACATCGCTGTGTTTTCTGGCACCTCTGATGCATTCCCCTGTATCGCCGTGTTTTTGCGCACCTCTCATACTTTCTCCTATATCGCTGTCTTTTTGCGCACCTCTCATACCTTCCCCTATATCGCTGTGTTTTCGCACACCTCTCATGGCTTCCCGACTATCGCCGTGTATTCATGCACATCTCATAGCTTTCCCTATATCGCTGTGTTTTCGCGCACCTCTCATACCTTCCCCTATATCGATGTATCTTTGCGCACATCTCATAACGTCCCCTATATGGCTGTGTATTCGCGCACCTCCCATACCATCCCCTATATCACTGTGCCTTCGCGCACCTCTCATGCAGTCCCGTATATCGCTGTGTTTCTTCACACCTCTCACACCTTCCCCAATATCACCGTGTTTTCATGCACATCTCATAATGTCCCCAATATCACTGTGTTTTCACGCAGCTCTCATACCTTCCTCTATATCGCTGTGTTTTTGCACACCTCTCATGGCTTCCCGACTATCGCCGTGTATTCATGCACATCTCATACCTTCCCCTATATCGCTGTGTTTTCGCGCACCTCCCATAGCTTCGCCTACATCGCTGTTTTCGTGCACCTCTCATACCTTACGCTATATCGAAGTATTTTTGCGCACATCTCATACCTTCCCCTATATCACTATGAATTTGCGCACTTGCCATACCATGCCCTATATCACTGTGCCTTTGCGCACCTCTCATGCATTCCCGTATACCGCTGTGTTTTTGCACACCTCTCATACCTTCCCCAAATTCACCGTGGTTTCATGCACATCTCATAACGTCCCCAATGTCGCTAGGTTTTCACGCACCTCTCATACCTTCCCCTATATCACTGTGTTTTCACGCAGCTCTCATACATTCCCCTATATCGCTGTGATTTCGCAGACCTCTTATGGCTTCCCGACTATCGCCGTGTATTCATGCACATCTCATACCTTCCCCTATATCGCTGTGCTTTCGCGCACCTCTCATAACTTCTCCTAATTCGCTGTATTTTTGCGCAGTTCTTATACCTTCCCCTATATTGCCCTGTTTTCATGCACATCTCATAACATCCCCTATATCGCTGTGTATTCGCGCACCTCCCATAGCATCCCTTGTATTGCTGTGCTTTCGCGCACCTCTCATACCTTCCCCGATATCGCCCTGTTTTCGCGCTCCTTCCATACCTTCCCCTATATTGCTGTGTTTTTATGCACCTCTCATACCTCCCCCTATATCGCTGTATTTTCACGCACCTCTCATAATTTCTCCTATATCGCCGTATTTTTGCGCTCCTCTCATGGCTTCTCCAATATCGCCGCGTTTTCATGCACATCTCTTAACGTCCCATATATCGCTGTGTATTTGCGCAACTGCCATAGCATCCCCTATATCACTGTGCCTTCGCGCATCTCTCATACCTTCCCCTATGTCGCCCTGTTTTCGTACACCTCCGATACCGTCCCCTATATCGCTGTATTTTCGCACACCTCTCATGGCTTCCCCAATATCGCCGTGTTTTCATGCACATCTCATAACGGCTCCTATATCTCTGTGTAATCATGCACCTCCCATAGCATCCCCTATATCGCTGTGCCTTCGCGCATCGCTCATACCTTCCCCTATATCGCCCTGTATCCCGTGCACCTCCCATGGTTTTGCCTACATCGCTGTGTTTTTGCGCACCTCTCATACCTTCCCCTATATCGCCGTGTTTTCACGCATATCCCATTGCTTCCACTATATAGCCCTGTTTTCAAGCACCTCTCATGACTTCCCCTATATCACTGTGTTTTCGCGCACCTCCCATACCTTCCTCTATATCGCTGTGTTTTCGTGCACCTCTCATACCTTCCCCTATATCGCTGTGTTTTCACGCACCTCTCATAACCTCTCCTATATCGCTGTATTTTTGCGCACCTCTCATACCTTCCCCTATATCGCCATGTTTTTTATCACATCTCATAACGTCCCCCATATTGCTGTGTATTCGCGCACCTCCCATAGAATCCCCTATATCGCTGTGCCTTCGCACACATCTCATACCTTCCCCTATATCGTCCTGTTGTCACGCACCTCCCATACCTTCCCTTTTATCGTTGTGTTTTCGTGCACCTCTCAAAACTTCCCCTATATTGCTGTGTTTTCGCGCATCTATCATGGCTTCCCCAATATTGCCGTGTATTCATGCACATCTCATACCGTCCCTTATATCGCTGTGCTTTCGCGCACCTCCCATAGCTACGCCCACGTCGCTGTGTTTTTTGCGCACCTCTCATACCTTCCCCTATATTGCTGCCTTTTTGCGCACATCCCATAGCTTCATCTTTATCGCTGTGCTATTGCTCACCTCTCATAGCTTCCCCTATATCACTGTGTTTTCACGCACCTCTCATGCCTTCACCTATATCGCTATGTTTTCGCTCCTGTCATTACTTCCATTATATCGCTGTGTTCTCTCACACCTCTGATACATTCCCCTGTATCGCCATGTTGTCACGCACCTCTCATAATTTCCCCTATATCGCTGTATTCTCGCACACCTCTCATACCTTCTCCTAAATCACTGTGTTTTCGCGCACGTCCCATAGCGTCCCCTATATCGCTGTGTTTTCGGACATCTCTCATACCTTTCCCTATATCGCCATGTTTTCGCGCACCTCCCATAGCATCCTGTATATCGTGTGCCTTCGCGCACCTCTCATACCTTCCCCTATATCGCCCTGTTTTCGCATACCTCCCATACCTTCCCCGATATCGCTGTGTTTTCGTGCACCTCTCATACCTTCCCCTATATCGCTGTCTTTTTGCGCACCTCTCATACCTTCCCCTATATCGCCCTGTTTTCGCACACCTCTCATGGCTTCCCGACTATCGCTGTGTATTCATGCACATCTCATAGCTTTCCCTATATCGCTGTGTTTTCGCGCACCTCTCATACCTTCCCCTATATCGATGTATTTTTGCGCACATCTCATAACGTCCCCTATATCACTGTGTATTCGCGCACCTCCCATAGCATCCCCTATATCGCTGTGCCTTCGTGCACCTCTCATACCTTCCCCTATATCGCTGTCTTTTCGCGCACATCCCATAGATTCACCTTTATCGCTGTGTTATTGCTCACCTCTCATAGCTTCCCCTGTATCGCCGTGTTTTTGCTCACCTCTCATAGCTTCCCCTATATCGCCCTGTTTTCGCGCACCTTTCATGTCTTCACCTAGATCGCTATGTTTTCGATCCTCTCAATACTTCCCCTATATCGCTGTGTTTTCTCACACGTCTGATACATTCTCCCGTATCGCCGTGTTTTCGCACACCTCTCATAATTTACCCGATATCGCCGTGTTCTCGCACATCTCTCATAACTTCCCCTATATCACTGTGTTTTCGCGCACGTCCCATTGCGTCCCCTATATCGCTGTGTTTTCGCGCACCTCTCATAGCTTCCCCTATATCGCCCTGTTTTCGTGCACATACCATACCTTCCACTATATTGCCCTGTTTTTGCAGACCTCTCATGTATTCCACTACATCGCTGTGTTTTCTGGCACCTCTGATGCATTCCCCTGTATCGCCGTGTTTTTGCGCACCTCTCATACTTTCTCCTATATCGCAGTGTTTTCACGCATCTCTCATTTCTTCCCCGTTATCTCCATGTTTTCATGCACCTCTCATACCTTCCCCTATATAGCTGTGTTTTCGTGCACCTCTCATACCTTCACACCTTCCCCTATATCGCTGTGTTTTCACTCACCTCTCATGACTTCTCATATATCGCCGTGTTTTTGCGGACATCGCATAATTTCCCCTATATATCCATGTCCTTGCACACCTCTCATACCTTCCACTATATCAGTGTGTTTTCGCGCACGTCACATAGCATCCCCTGTATCGCTGTGTTTTCGGGTACCTCTCATACCTTTCCCTGTATCGCCATGTTTTCACGCATATCCCATAGCTTCCACTATATAGCCCTGCATTCGAGCACCTCTCATGTCTTCCCCTATATCGCTGTTTTTTCGTGCACCTCTCATACCTTCCCCTATATCGCTGTGTTTTCACGCACCTCTCATAACTTCTCCTATATCACTGTATTTTTGCGCACCTCTCATACCTTCCCCTATATCGCCGTGTTTTTTATCACATCTCATAACGTCCCCCATATTGCTGTGTATTCGCGCACCTCCCATAGAATCCCCTATATCGCTGTGCCTTCGCACACATCTCATACCTTCCCCTATATCGTCCTGTTTTCACGCACCTCCCATACCTTCCCTTTTATTGTTGTGTTTTCGTGCACCTCTCATACCTTCCCCTATATTGCTGTGTTTTCGCGCATCTTTCATGGCTTCCCCAATATTGCTGTGTATTCATGCACATCTCATACCATCCCTTATATCGCTGTGCTTTCGCGCACCTCCCATAGCTACGCCCATGTCGCTGTGTTTTCGCGCACCTCTCATGCCTTCCCCTATATCGCTGTCTTTTTGCACACATCCCATAGCTTCATCTTTATCGCTGTGTTATTGCTCACCTCTGATAGCTTCCCCTATATCACTGTGTTTTCACGCACCACTCATGCCTTCACCTATATCGCTATGTTTTCGCTCCTGTCATTACTTCCATTATATCGCTGTGTTTTCTCACACCTCTGATACATTCCCCTGTATCGCCGTGTTGTCACGCACCTCTCATAATTTTCCCTACATCGCTGTATTCTCGCACACCTCTCATACCTTCTCCAAAATCACTGTGTTTTCGCGCACGTCCCATAGCGTCCCCTATATCGCTGTGTTTTCGGACATCTCTCATACCTTTCCCAATATCGCCATGTTTTCGCGCACCTCCCATAGCATCCTGTATATCGTGTGACTTCGCGCACCTCTCATACCTTCCCCTATATCGCCCTCTTTTCGCATACATCCCATTCCTTCCCCTGTATCGATGTGTTTTAGTGCACCTCTCATACCTTCCCTTATATTGCCCTGTTTTCGCGCAGCTCCCATACCTTCCCCGATATCGCTGTGTTTTCGTGCACCTCTCATACCTTCTCCTATATCGCTGTCTTTTTGCGCACCTCTCATACCTTCCCCTATATCGTTGTGTTTTCGCACACCTTTCATGGCTTCCCGACTATCGCCGTGTATTCATGCACATCTCATAGCTTTCCCTATATCGCTGTGTTTTCGCGCACCTCTCATACCTTCCCCTATATCGATGTATCTTTGCGCACATCTCATAACGTCCCCTATATGGCTGTGTATTCGCGCACCTCCCATACCATCCCCTATATCACTGTGCCTTCGCGCACCTCTCATGCAGTCCCGTATATCGCTGTGTTTCTTCACACCTCTCACACCTTCCCCAATATCACCGTGTTTTCATGCACATCTCATAATGTCCCCAATATCACTGTGTTTTCACGCAGCTCTCATACCTTCCTCTATATCGCTGTGTTTTTGCACACCTCTCATGGCTTCCCGACTATCGCCGTGTATTCATGCACATCTCATACCTTCCCCTATATCGCTGTGTTTTCGCGCACCTCCCATAGCTTCGCCTACATCGCTGTTTTCGTGCACCTCTCATACCTTACGCTATATCGAAGTATTTTTGCGCACATCTCATACCTTCCCCTATATCACTATGAATTTGCGCACTTGCCATACCATGCCCTATATCACTGTGCCTTTGCGCACCTCTCATGCATTCCCGTATACCGCTGTGTTTTTGCACACCTCTCATACCTTCCCCAAATTCACCGTGGTTTCATGCACATCTCATAACGTCCCCAATGTCGCTAGGTTTTCACGCACCTCTCATACCTTCCCCTATATCACTGTGTTTTCACGCAGCTCTCATACATTCCCCTATATCGCTGTGATTTCGCAGACCTCTTATGGCTTCCCGACTATCGCCGTGTATTCATGCACATCTCATACCTTCCCCTATATCGCTGTGCTTTCGCGCACCTCTCATAACTTCTCCTAATTCGCTGTATTTTTGCGCAGTTCTTATACCTTCCCCTATATTGCCCTGTTTTCATGCACATCTCATAACATCCCCTATATCGCTGTGTATTCGCGCACCTCCCATAGCATCCCTTGTATTGCTGTGCTTTCGCGCACCTCTCATACCTTCCCCGATATCGCCCTGTTTTCGCGCTCCTTCCATACCTTCCCCTATATTGCTGTGTTTTTATGCACCTCTCATACCTCCCCCTATATCGCTGTATTTTCACGCACCTCTCATAATTTCTCCTATATCGCCGTATTTTTGCGCTCCTCTCATGGCTTCTCCAATATCGCCGCGTTTTCATGCACATCTCTTAACGTCCCATATATCGCTGTGTATTTGCGCAACTGCCATAGCATCCCCTATATCACTGTGCCTTCGCGCATCTCTCATACCGTCCCCTATGTCGCCCTGTTTTCGTACACCTGCCATACCGTCCCCTATATCGCTGTATTTTCGCACACCTCTCATGGCTTCCCCAATATCGCCGTGTTTTCATGCACATCTCATAACGGCTCCTATATCTCTGTGTAATCATGCACCTCCCATAGCATCCCCTATATCGCTGTGCCTTCGCGCATCGCTCATACCTTCCCCTATATCGCCCTGTATCCCGTGCTCCTCCCATGGTTTTGCCTACATCGCTGTGTTTTTGCGCACCTCTCATACCTTCCCCTATATCACCGTGTTTTCGCGTACCTCTCATTTCTTCACCTACATGCTGTGTTTTCGCTCCTCTCATTACTTCCCCTATATCGCAGTGTTCTCGCACTTCTGATACAGTTCCCTGTATCAACGTGTTTTCCAGCCCCTCCCATACCTTCCCCTATAGCGCTGTGCCTTCGCGCACCTCTCATACCTTCCCCTATATCGCCCTGTTTTCGCGCACATCGCATACCTTCCACTATATTGCCCTGTTTTCGCGCACCTCTCATGTCTTCCACTACATCGCTATGTTCTCTGGCACCTCTGATGCATTCCCCTGTAACGCCAAGTTTTCGCGCACCTCTCATACTTTCCCCTATATCGCTGTGTTTTTGCGCACCTCCCATAGCATTCCCTATATCGCTGTGCCTTCGTGCACCTCTCATACCTTCCCCTATATCGCTGTCTTTTCGCGCACATCCCATAGATTCACCTTTATCGCTGTGTTATTGCTCACCTCTCATAGCTTCCCCTGTATCGCCGTGTTTTTGCTCACCTCTCATAGCTTCCCCTATATCGCTATGTTTTCGCGCACCTCTCATGTCTTCACCTAGATCGCTATGTTTTCGATCCTCTCAATACTTCCCCTGTATCGCTGTGTTTTCTCACACGTCTGATACATTCTCCCGTATCGCCGTGTTTTCGCACACCTCTCATAATTTACCCTATATCGCCCTGTTTTCGTGCACATCCCATACCTTCCACTATATTGCCCTGTTTTCCCACACCGCTCATGTATTCCACTACATCGCTGTGTTTTCTGGCACCTCTGATGCATTCCCCTGTAACGCCAAGTTTTCGCGCACCTCTCATACGTTCCCCTATATCGCCCTGTTTTCGCGCACCTCCTATACCTTCCCTTATATCACTGCGTTTTCGTGCACATTTCATACCTTCCCCTATATCGCTGTGTTTTCGCACACCTCTCATAACTTCTCCTATATCGCTGTGTTTTTGTGCACCTCTCATACCTTCCCTAATATCTTTGCGTTTTCATGCACATCTCATCACATCCCCTATATCGCTGTGCACTCACGCACCACCCATAGCATCCCCTATATCGCTGTGCCTTGCGCACCTCTCATAACTTCCCCTATATCGCTGTCTTTTCACGCACATCCCATAGATTCACCTTTATCGCTGTGTTACAGCTCACCTCTCATAGCTTCCCCTGTATCGCCGTGTTTTTGCTCATCTCTCATAGCTTCCCCTATATCGCCATGTTTTCGCGCACCTCTCATGTCTTCACCTAGATCGCTATGTTTTCGATCCTCTCAATACTTCCCCTATATCGCTGTGTTTTCTCGCACGTCTGATACATTCTCCCGTATCGCCGTGTTTTTGCACACCTCTCATAATTTACCCTATATCGCCGTGTTTTCGCACACCTCTCATAACTTCCCCTATATCACTGTGTTTTCGCGCACGTCCCATTGCGTCCTCTATATCGCTGTGTTTTCGCGCAGCTCTCATAGCTTCCCCTATATCGCCCTGTTTTCGTGCACATCCCATAGCTTCCACTATATTGCCCTGTTTTCGCGCACCTTTCATGTATTCCACTGCATCGCTGTGTTTTCTGGCACCTCTGATGCATTCCCCTGTAACGCCAAGTTTTCGCGCACATCTCATACTTTCCCCTATATCGCCGTGTTTACGCGCACCGCTCATATCTGCCCCTATATCGCCATGTTTTTATGCACATCTCATACCGTCTCCTATATCGCTGTGTTTTTGCGCACCTCCCATAGCATCCCCTATATCGCTGTGCCTTCGTGCACCTCTCATACCTTCCCCTATATCGCTGTGTTTTCGCACACCTCTCATAACTTCTCCTTTATCACTGTGCTTTTGTGCACCTCTCATACCTTCCCTAATATCACTGCGTTTTCATGCACATCTCATCACGTCCCCTATATGGCTGTGTATTCACGCACCTCCCATAGCATTCCCTATATCGCTGTGCCTTGTGCACCTCTCATAACTTCGCCTATATCGCTGTCTTTTCGCGCACATCCCATAGATTCACCTTTATCGCTGTGTTATTGCTCACCTCTCATAGCTTCCCCTGTATCGCCTTTTTTCCTCACCTCTCATAGCTTCCCCTATATCACTGTGTTTTCACGCACCTCTCTTAACTTCTCCTATATTGCTGTGTTTTTGCACACCTCTCATAACTTCCCCAATATCGCCGTGATTTTACGCACATCTCATAACGTCCCCTATATCGCTGTGTATTCGTGCACCTCCCATACCTTCCCCTATATCGCTGTGTTTTCGCACACCTCTCATAACTTCTCCTATATAGCTGTGTTTTTGTGCACCTCTCATACCTTCCCTAATATCACTGCGTTTTCATGCACATCTCATCACGTCCCCTATATCGCTGTGTATTCACGCACCTCCCATAGCATTCCCTATATCGCTGTGCCTTGTGCACCTCTCATAACTTCGCCTATATCGCTGTCTTTTCGCGCACATCCCATAGATTCACCTTTATCGCTGTGTTATTGCTCACCTCTCATAGCTTCCCCTGTATCGCCTTTTTTCCTCACCTCTCATAGCTTCCCCTATATCACTGTGTTTTCACGCACCTCTCTTAACTTCTCCTATATTGCTGTGTTTTTGCACACCTCTCATACCTTCCCCTATATCGCTCTGTTTTCAGGCACCTCTCATGGCTTCCCCAATATCGCCGTGCATTCATACACATCTCATACCGTCCCCTATATCGCTGTGTTTTGGCGCACCTCCCATAGCTTCATCTTGATCGCTGTGTTATTCCTCAGCTCTCATAGATTACCCTATATCACCGTGTTTTCGCGCATCTCGCATGTCTTCACGTATATCGTTATGTTTTTGCTCCTATCATTACTTCCCCTATATCGCTGTGTTTTCTCGCACCTCTGATACATTCTCTTGTATTGCCATGTTTTCGCGCACCTGTTACAATTTCCCCTATATCGCCGTGTTCTCGCACACCTCTCATACCTTCCCCTATTTCACTGTTTTCTGCGCATGACCCATAGCATCCCCTATATCGCTGTGTTTTCTCGCACCTCTGATATATTCCCCTGTATCGCCGTGGTTTCGCGCACATCCCATCGGTTCCACTATATTGCTCTGTTATTGCGCACCTCTCATGGCTTCCCCTATATCACGGTGTTTTCGCGCACCTCTCATAGCATTCCCTATATCGCTGTGCCTTCGAGTACTTCTCATAACTTCCCCTATATTGCCCTGTTTTCATGCACCTCCCGTACCTTCCCCATTATCGCTGTGTTTTCGTGCACCTCTCATTCCTTCCCTTATATCGCTGTGTTTTCACGCACCTCTCATAACTTCTCTTAATTCGCTGTATTTTTGCGCAGCTCTTATACCTTCCCCTATCCTGCCGTGCTTTCATGCACATCTCATAACATCCCCTATATCGCTGTGTATTCGCGCACCTCCCATAGCATCCCTTGTATTGCTGTGCCTTCGCGCACCTCTCATACCTTCCCCTATATCGCCCTGTTTTCACGCACCTTCCATACCTTCCACTATATCACTGTGTTTTCATGCACCTCTCATACCTCCCTCTATATCGCTGTGTTTTCACGCACCTCTCATAATTTCTCCTATATTGCCGTATTTTTGCACACCTCTCATGGCTTCCCCAATATCGCCGTGTTTTCATGCACATCTCATAACGGCTCCTATATCTCTGAGTATTCACGCACCTCCCATAGCATCCCCTATATGGCTGTGCCTTCGCGCACTGCTCATACCTTCCCCTATATCGCCCTGTTTCCCGCCCACCTCCCATGGCTTCGCATACATCGCTGTGTTTTTGCGCACCTCTCCTACCTTCCCCTATATCGCCCTGTTTTCGCGCACATCCCATAAATTCAACTTTATCGCTGTGTTATTGCTTACCTCTCATAGCTTCCCCTATATCGCCGTGTTTTCGCGCACCTCTCATGTCTTTCACCTATATCGCTTTGTTTCCACTCCTCTCATTACTTCCCCTATATCGCTCTGTGTTCTCGCAGTTCTGATACTGTTCCCTGTATCAACGTGCTTTCGCTCAACTCTCATAATTTCACCTATATCGCCATGTTCTCGCACACCTCTCATATCTTCCCCTATATCACTGTGTTTTCGCGCACGTCCAATAGCGTCCCCTATATCGCTGTGTATTCACGCACCTCTCATGTCTTCCCCTATATCACTGTGTTTTCGTGCACCTCCCATACCATCCCCTATATTGCTGTGCCTTCGCACACCTCCCATACCTTCCCCTATATCGCTGTGTTTTCGTGTACCTCTCATACCTCCCCTTATATCGCTGTGTCTTCACGCACCTCTCATAACCTCTCCTGTATTGCCGTATTTTTGCGTACCTCTCATAACTTCCCCTATATTGCCGTGTTTTTATGCACATCTCATAACGTCCCCTATATCGCTGTGTATTCGCGCACCTCCCATAGCATCCCCTATATCGCTGTGCCTTCGCGCACCTCTCGTACCATCCCCTATATCGCACAGTTTTCGCGCACTTCCGATTCCTTCCACTATGTGGCTGTGTTTTCGTGCACCTTTCATACCTTCCCCTATGTCACTGTGTTTTCACACACCTCTCATAACTTCTCCTATATCACTGAGTTTTTGTGCACCTCTCATAACTTCTCTAATATCGCTGTTTTCATGCACATCTCATCACGTCCCCTATATCGCTGTGTATTCGCGCACCTCCCAGAGCATCCCCTATATCGCTGTCTTTTCGTGCACATCCCATAGATTCAGCTTTATCGCTGTGTTATTGCTCACCTTTCATAGCTTCCCCTGTTTCGCCGTGTTTTTGCTCACCTCTCATGTCTTCCCCTATATCGCTGTGTTTTCTCGCACAATTGATACATTCTCCCGTATCGCTGTGTTTTCGCACACCTCTCATTATTTCCCCTATATCGCCGTGTTCTCGCGCACCTCTCATACCTTCCCCTATATGGCCCTGTTTTCGCACACATCCCATACCTTCCACTATATTGCCCTGTTTTCGTGCACCTCTCATGTCTTCCACTACATCGCTGTGTTTTCTGGCACCTCTGATGCTTTCCCCTGTAACGCCAAGTTTTCGCGCACCTCTCGTACTTTCCCCTATATCGCCGTATATATGCGCACCTCTCATACCTCCCCCTATATTGCCATGTTTTTATGCACATCTCATACCGTCTCCTATATCGCTGTGTTTTCGCGCACTCCCATAGCATCCCCTATATCGCTGTGCCTTCGTGCACCTCTCATACCTTCCCCTATATCGCCCTGTTTTCGCGCACCTCCTATACCTTCCCTTATATCGCTGCGTTTTCGTGCACCTCTCATACCTTCCCCTATATGGCTGTGTTTTCATGCACATCTCATAACGTCCCCTATATCGCTGTGTATTTGTGCACCTTCCATTCCTTCCCGAATATATCTCTGTGTTTTCATGCACATCTCATACCTTCCCCTATATCGCTGTGCTTTCGCGCACCTCCCATAGCTTCGCCTGCATCGCTGTTTTCGCGCACCTCTCATATCTTCCCCTATATTAATGTGTTTTCATGCACATCTCATAACGTTGACATAATCGCTGTGTGTTTGCGCACCCCCCATACTATCCCGTATATCACTGTGCCTTCGCGCACCTCTCATGCATTCCCGTATATCGCCCTGTTTTCGTGCACCTCCCATACTTTCCCCGATATCGCTGTGTTTTCGTGCTCCTCTCATACCTTCCCCTATATTGCTGTGTTTTCACGCACCTCTCTTAACTTCTCCTATATCGCTGTGTTTTTGCACACCTCTCATACCTTCCCCTATATCGCTGTGTTTTCAGGCACCTCTCATGGCTTCCCCAATATCGCCGTGTATTCATGCACATCTCACACCGTCCCCTATATCGCTGTGTTTTGGCGCACCTCCCATAGCTTCACCTTGATCGCTGTGTTATTCCTCAGCTCTCATAGCTTACCCTATATCGCCGTGTTTTCGCGCATCTCGCATGTCTTCACGTATATCGCTATGTTTTCGCTCCTATCATTACTTCCCCGATATCCTTTGTTTTCTCGCACCTCTGATACATTCTCCTGTATTGCCATTTTTTCGCGCACCTCTTACAATTTCCCCTATATCGCCGTGTTCTCGCACACCTCTCATACCTTCCCCTATATCACTGTTTTTTTGCGCATGTCCCATAGCGTCCCCTATATCGCTGTGTCTTCTCGCACCTCTGATACATTCCCCTGTATCGCCGTGCTTTCGCGCACATCCCATAGGTTCCACTATATTGCCCTGTTTTTGCGCACCTCTCATGTCTTCCCCTATATCACGGTGTTTTCGCGCACCTCTCATAGCATCCCCTATATCGCTGCCCTTCACACACATCTCATAACTTCCCCTATATCGCCCTGTTTTCACGCACCTCCCATACCTTCCCCAATATCGCTGTGTTTTCGTGCACCTCTCATTCCTTCCCTTATATCGCTGTGTTTTCACGCACCTCTCATAACTTCTCCTAATTCGCTGTATTTTTGCGCAGTTCTTATACTTTCCCCTATACTGCCGTGTTTTCATGCACATCTCATAACGCGCCCTATATCGCTGTGTATTCGCGCACACTCCATAGCATCCCTTGTATTGCTGTGCCTTCGCGCACCTCTCATACCTTCCCCTATTTCGCCCTGTTTTCGCGCACCTTCCATACCGTCCACTATATCGCTGTGTTTTCAGGCACCTCTCATACCTCCCTCTATATCGCTGTGTTTTCACGCACCTCTCATAATTTCTCCTATATTGCCGTATTTTTGCACACCTCTCATGGCTTCCCCAATATCGCCATGTTTTAATGCACATCTGTTAACGTCCCATATATCGCTGTGTATTCGCGCACCTGCCATAGCATCCCCTATATCGCTGTGCCTTCGCACACCTCTCATACCTTCCCCGATGTCGCCCTGTTTTCGCACACCTCCCATACCGTCCCCTATATCGCTGTACTTTCGCACACCTCTCATGGCTTCCCCAATATCGCCGTGTTTTCATGCACATCTCATAACGTCTCCTATATCTCTGAGTATTCACACACCTCCCATTGCAACCCCTATATCGCAGTGCCGTCGCGTACCGCTCATACCTTCCCCTATATCGCCCTGTTTTCGCGCACATCCCATAACTTCAACTTTATCGCTGTGTTATTTCTTACTTCTCATAGCTTCCCCTATATCGCCGTGTTTTCGCGCACCTCTCATGTCTTCACCCATATCGCTGTGTTTCCGCTCCTCTCATTACTTCCCCTATATCGCTCTGTGTTCTCGCACTTCTGATACTGTTCCCTGTATCAACGTGTTTTCGCTCAACTCTCATAATTTCACCTATATCGCCGTGTTCTCGCACACCTCTCATATCTTCCCCTATTTCACTGTGTTTTCGCGCACGTTCAATAGCGTCCGCTATATTGCTGTGTTTTCACGCACCTCTCATGTCTTCCCCTATATCACTGTGTTTTCGTGCACCTCCCATACCATCCCCTATATTGCTGTGACTTCGCACACCTCTCATACCTTTCCCTATATTGCTGTGTTCTCGCACACCTCTCATACCTTCCCCTATATCGCCCTGTTTTCGCACACCTCTCATACCTCCCCTTATATCACTGTGTTTTCACGCACCTCTCATAACTTCTCCTGTATTACTGTATTTTTGCGTACCTCTCATAACTTCCCCTATATTGCCGTGTTTTTACGCACATCTCATAACGTCCCCTATATCGCTGTGTATTCGCGCACCTCCCATAGCATCCCCTATATCGCTGTGCCTTCACGAACCTCTCATACCTTCCGCTATATCGCACAATTTTCATGCACCTCCGATTCCTTCCCCTATATCGCTGTGTTTACACACACCTCTCATAACTTCTCCTATATCACTGAGTTTTTGTGCACCTCTCATACCTCCCCTAATATCGCTGAGTTTTCATGCACATCTCATCACGTCCCCTGTATCGCTGTGTATTCGCGCACCTCCCATAGCATCCCCTATATCCCTGTGCCTTGCACACCTCTCATCGTTTTCCTTATATCGCTGTCTTTTCGCGCACGTCCCATAGATTCAGTTTTATCACTGTATTATTGCTCACCTCTCATAGCTTCCCCTGTATCGCCGTGTTTTTGTTCACCTCTCATAGCTTCCCCCATATCGCCGTGTTTTCGCGCACCTCTCATGTCTTCACCTAGATCGCTGTTTTCGCTCCTCTCAATACTTCCCCTATATCGCTGTTTTTTTTCGCACAATTGATACATTCTCCCGTATCGCTGTGTTTTCGCACACCTCTCATTATTTCCCCTATATCGCCGTGTTCTCGCGCACCTCTCATACCTTCCCCTATATGGCCCTGTTTTCGCGCACATCCCATACTTTCCACTATATTACCCTGTTTTCATGCACCTCTCATGTCTTCCACTACATCGCTGTGTTTTCTGGCACCTCTGATGCATTCCCCTGTAACGCCAAGTTTTCGCGCACCTCTCATACTTCCCCTATGTCGCCGTATATATGCGCACCTCTCATACCTCCCCCTATATTGCCATGTTTTTATGCACATCTCATACCGTCTCCTATATCGCTGTGTTTTCGCGCACTCCCATAGCATCCCCTATATCGCTGTGCCTTCGTGCACCTCTCATACCTTCCCCTATATCGCCCTCTTTTCGCGCACCTCCTATACCTTCCCTTATATCGCTGCGTTTTCGTGCACCTCTCATACCTTCCCCTATATGGCTGTGTTTTCATGCACATCTCATAACTCCCCTATATGGCTGTGTATTCGTGCACCTCCCATTCCTTCCCGTATACATCTCTGTGTTTTCGTGCACCTTTCATACCTTCCCTTATATCGCTGCGTTTTCATGCACATGTCATCACGTCCCCTATACAGCTGTGTATTCACGCACCTCCCATAGCATCCCCTATATCGCTGTGCCTTGCGCACCTCTGATAGCTTCCCCTATATCACTGTCTTTTCGCTCACATCGCATAGATTCACCTTTATCGCTTTGTTCTTGCTCACCTCTCATAGCTTCCCCTGTATCACCGTGTTTTCGCACACCTCTCATAATTTCCCCTTTATCGCCGTGTTCTCGCACACCTCTCATACCTTACCCTATATCGCCCTGTTTTCGTGCACATTGCATAGCTTCCACTATATTGCCCTGTTTTCCCGCACCTCTCTTGTATTCCACTACATCACTGTGGTTTCTGGCACCTCTGATGCATTCCCCTGTAACGCCAAGTTTTCGAGCACCTGTCATACTTTCCCCTATCTCGCTGTGTTCTCGCACATCTCTCATACCTTCCCCTATATCACTGTGTTTTCGCGCACGTCCCATAGCGTCCTCTATATCGCTGTGCTTTCATGCACCTCTCATACCTTCCCCTACATTGCCCTGTTTTAGCGCACATCCCATAGCTTCCACTATATAGCCGTTTTTGCGCACCTCTCATGTCTTCCCCTACATCGCTGTGTTTTCTCACACCTCTGATGCATTCCCCTGTAACGCCAAGTTTTCGCGCACCTCTCATAATTTCCCCTATATCACCGTGTTTTCGCGCACCTCTCATAGCTTCCCTTATATCGCCGTGTTTTCATACACGTGCCTTCGTGCACCTCTCATACCTTCTCCTATATCGCCGTGTTTTCATGCACATCTCATAACGTCCCCTATATTGCTGGGTTTTCACGCACCTCTCATAACTTCCCCTATATCGTCCTGTTTTTGCGCACCTCTCAGAACTTCCCCTATATCGCTGTGTTTTCACACACCTCTCATGGTTTCCCGACTATCGCCGTGTATTCATGCACATCTCATACCGTCCCCTATATCGCTGTGTCTTGCGCACCTCTCATACCTTCCCCTATATCGCTGTCCTTTCGCACACATCCCAGAGATTCACCTTTATCGCTTTGTTCTTGCTCACCTCTCATAGCTTCCCCTGTATCACCGTGTTTTCGCACACCTCTCATAATTTCCCCTTTATCGCCGTGTTCTCGCACACCTCTCATACCTTACCCTATATCGCCCTGTTTTCGTGCACATTGCATAGCTTCCACTATATTGCCCTGTTTTCCCGCACCTCTCTTGTATTCCACTACATCACTGTGGTTTCTGGCACCTCTGATGCATTCCCCTGCAACGCCAAGTTTTCGAGCACCTGTCATACTTTCCCCTATCTCGCTGTGTTCTCGCACATCTCTCATACCTTCCCCTATATCACTGTGTTTTCGCGCACGTCCCATAGCGTCCTCTATATCGCTGTGCTTTCATGCACCTCTCATACCTTCCCCTACATTGCCCTGTTTTAGCGCACATCCCATAGCTTCCACTATATAGCCGTTTTTGCGCACCTCTCATGTCTTCCCCTACATCGCTGTGTTTTCTCACACCTCTGATGCATTCCCCTGTAACGCCAAGTTTTCGCGCACCTCTCATAATTTCCCCTATATCACCGTGTTTTCGCGCACCTCTCATAGCTTCCCTTATATCGCCGTGTTTTCATACACATCTCATACCGTCCCCTATATCACTGTGTTTTCGCGCACCTCCCATAACATCCCCTATATCGCTGTGCCTTCGTGCACCTCTCATACCTTCTCCTATATCGCCGTGTTTTCATGCACATCTCATAACGTCCCCTATATTGCTGGGTTTTCACGCACCTCTCATAACTTCCCCTATATCGTCCTGTTTTTGCGCACCTCTCAGAACTTCCCCTATATCGCTGTGTTTTCACACACCTCTCATGGTTTCCCGACTATCGCCGTGTATTCATGCACATCTCATACCGTCCCCTATATCGCTGTGTCTTGCGCACCTCTCATACCTTCCCCTATATCGCTGTCCTTTCGCACACATCCCAGAGATTCACCTTTATCGCTGTGTTATTGCTCACCTCTCATAGCTTCCCCTGTATTGCCGGGTTTTAGCTCACCTCTCATAGCTTCCACTATATTGCCTTGTTTTCGCGCACCTCTCATGTCTTCCCCTATATCACTGTGTTTTCGCGCACCTTCGATAGCATCCCCTATATTGCTGTGCTTTCGCATACCTCTCATAACTTCATCTATATCACCCTGTTTTCGAGCACCTTCCATACCTTCTCCTGTATCGCTGTGCCTTGCGCACCTCTCGTACCTTCCCCTATATCGCTGTCTTGTCGCGCACATCCTATAGATTCACCTTTATCGCTGTGTTATTGCTCACGTCTCATAGCTTCCCCTACATCGCCGTGATTTTATGCACATCTCATAACGTCCCCTATATCGCTGTGTATTCGTGCACCTCCCATACCTTCCCCTATATCGCTGTGTTTTCGCACACCTCTCATAACTTCTCCTATCTAGCTGTGTTTTTGTGCACCTCTCATACCTTCCCTAATACCGTTGTGTTTTCTTGCACATCTCATCACGTCCCCTATATCGCTGTGTATTCGCGCACCTCCCATAGCATCCCCTATATCGCTTTGCCTTCATGCACCTCTCATACCTTCCACTATATCGCTCTGTTTTTGCGCACCTCCCATTCCTTCACCTATATCGCAGTGTATTCACGCACCTCCCATAGCATCCCCTATATGGCTGTGCCTTGCGCACCACTCATACCTTTCCCTATATCGATGTCTTTTCGCGGGCATCCCATAGTTTCACCTTTATCGCTGTGTTATTGCTCACCTCTCATAGCTTCCCCTGTATCGCCGTGTTTTTGCTCACTTCTCATAGCTTCCCCTATATCACCGTGTTTTCGCGTACCTTTCCTGTCTTCCACTATATCACTGTGTTTTCGCGCACCTTCCATAGCATCCCCTATATTGCTATGCCTTCGCATACCTCTCATAACTTCATCTATATCACCCAGTTTTCGATCACCTTCCATACCTTCCCCTATATCGCTGTGTTTTCGTGCACCTCTCATACCTCCCCCTATATCGCTGTGCCTTGCGCACCTCTCATACCTTCCCCTATATCGCTGTCCTTTCGCGCACATCCCATAGATTCACCTTTATTGCTGTCCTATTGCTCAGCTCTCATAGCTTCCCCGGTATCGCCGTGTTTTTGCGCACCTCTCATAACGTCCCCTATATCGCTGTGTATTCGCGCACCTCCCATAGCATCCCCTATATCGCTGTGCCTTCGCGCACCTCTCATACCTTCCCCTATATCGCCCTGTTTTCACGCACCTCCCATTCCTTCACCTATATCGCCCTGTTTTCGCGCACCTCCCATTCCTTCACCTATATCGCTGTTTTCGTGCATCTCTCATACCTTTCCCTATATCGCTGTGTTTTCACACACCTCTCATAACTTCTCCTATATCGCTGTGTTTTTGTGCACCTCTCATACCCTCCCTAATATCGCTGCGTTTTCATGCACATCTCATCACGTCCCCTATATCGCTGTGTATTCACGCACCTCCCATAGCATCCCCTAAATCGCTGTGCCTTCGTGCACCTCTCATACCTTCCCCTATATCACCCTGTTTTCGCGCTCCTCCTATACCTTCCCTTATATCGCTGCGTGTTCATGCACCTCTCATACCTTACCCTATATTGCCTTGTTTTCGCGCACCTCCTATACCTTCCCTTATATCGCTGCGTTTTCGTGTACCTCTCATACCTCCCCCTATATCGTTGTGTTTTCACGCACCTCTCATAACTTCTCCTATATTTCTGTATTTTTGCGCACCTCTCATAACTTCCCCAATATCGCCGTGATTTTACGCACATCTCATAACGTCCCCTATATCGCTGTGTATTCGTGCACCTCCCATACCTTCCCCTATATCGCTGTGTTTTCGCACACCTCTCATAACTTCTCCTATATAGCTGTGTTTTTGTGCACCTCTCATACCTTCCCTAATACCGTTGCGTTTTCATGCACATCTCATCACGTCCTTTATATCGCTGTGTATTCACGCACATCCCATAGTATCCCCTATAACGCTGTGCCTTGCGCACCTCTCATAGCTTCCCCTATATCGCTGTCTTTTCGCGCACATCCCATAGATTCACCTTTATCGCTGTGTAATTGCTCACCTGTCATAGCTTTCCCTGTATCTCCGTGTTTTTACTCACCTCTCATAACTTCCCCTATATCGCTGTGTTTTCGCGCACCTCTCATGTCTTCACCAAGATCGCTATGTTTTCGCCCCTCTCAATACTTCCCCTATAGCGCTGTTTTCTCGCACATCTGATACATTCTCCCGTATCGACGTGTTTTCGCACACCTCTCATAATTTAACCTATATCGCCGAATTCTCGCACACCTCTCATACCTTCCCCTATATCTTTGTGTTTTTGCACACGTCCCATTGCGTCCCCTATATCGCTGTGTTTTTTGTGCACCTCTTATACCTTCCCCTATATCGTCCTGTTTTCATGCACATCCCATATCTTCCACTATATTGCCCTGTTTTCGCGCACCTTTCATGTATTCCACTACATCGCTGTGTTTTCTGGCACCTCTGATGCATTCCCCTGTAACGCCAAGTTTTCGCGCACCTCTCATACTTTCCCCTATATCGCCGTGTTTACGCGAACCTCTCATACCTCCCCCTATATCGCCATGTTTTTATGCACATCTCATACCGTCCCCTATATTACCGTGTTTTCGCGCACCTCCCATAGCATCCCCTATATCGCTGTGCCTTCGTGCACCTCTGATACCTTCCCCTATATCGCCCTGTTTTCGTGCACCTCTCATACCTTCCCCTATTTCGCTGTGTTTTCATGCACATCTCATCACGTCCCCTACATCGCTGTGCATTCGCGCACCTCCCATAGCATCCCCTATATCGCTGTGACTTTGCGCACCTCTCATACCTTCCCCTATGTCGCCCTGTCTTCGCACACTCCCATAGCGTCGCCTATATCACTGTATTTTCGCACACCTCTCATGGCATCCCCAATATCGCCGTGTTTTCATGCACATCTCATAATGTCCCCTATATCTCTGTGTACTCATGCAACTCCCATAGCATCCCCTATATCGCTGTGCCTTCGTGCACCTCTCATACCTTCTCCTATATCGCTGTGTTTTCATGCTCGTCTCATAACATCCCCTATATCGCTGGGTTTTCACGCACCTCTCATAAATTCCACTATATCGCCCTGATTTCGAGCACCTCCCATACCTTCCCCTATATCGCTGTGTTTTCGTGTACCTCTCATACCTCCCCCTATATCGCTGTGTATTCACACACCTCTCATAACTTCCCCTATATCGCCCTGCTTTCGAGCACCTCCCATGCCTTCCCCTATATCGCTGTGTTTTCGTGTACCTCTCATACCTCCCCCTATATCGCTGTGTTTTCACACACCTCTCATAACTTCTCCTATATTGCTGTATTTTTGCGCACCTCTCATAACTTCCCCTATATCGCCGTGTTTTTATGCACATCTCATAACGTCCCCTATATCGCTGTGTATTCGAGCACCTCCCATTCCTTCCCGTGTATATCTCTGTGTTTTCGTGCACCTTTCATACCTTCCCCTATATCGCTGTGTTTTCGCACACCTCTCATATCTTCTCCTATATCACTGTGTTTTTGTACACCCCTCATACCTTCCCTAATATCGCTGCATTTTCATGCACATCTCATCACGTCCCCTATATCACTGTGTTTTCACTCACTCTCATAGCTTCCCCTATATCGCCGTGTTTTCGCGCACATCCCATAGATTCAGCTTTATCGCCGTGTTTTTGCTCACCTCTCATAGCTTCTCCTATATCGCCGTGTTTTTGCGCACCTCTCATGTCATCACCTGGATCGCTATGTTTTCGCTCCTCCTAATACTTCCCCTATATCGCTGTGTTTTCTAGCACATCTCATACATTCTCCCGTATCGCCGTGTTTTCGCACACCTCTCATAATTTCCCCTATATCGCCGTGTTGTCACACACCTCTCATACCTTCCCCTATATCGCCGTTTTCGCGCACCTCCCATACCTTCCCCTATATCGCTGTGTTTTTGTGCACCTCTCATACCTTCCCCAATATCGCCCTGTTTTCGTGCATCTCCTATACCTTCCCTTATATTGTTACGTTTTCGTGCACCTCTCATACCGTCCCGTATATTGCCCTGTTTTCGCGCACCTCCTATACCTTCCCTTGTATCGCTGCATTTTCGTGCACCTCTCATACCTTCCCCTATATCGCTGTGTTTTCATGCACATCTCATAACGTCCCCTATTTCACTGTGTATTCGTGCACCTCCCATAACATTCTCTATATCGCTCTGCCTTCACACACCTCTCATACCTTCACCTATATCACTGTGTTTTCACGCACCTCTCATAACTTCCCCTATATCGCTGTGTTTTTGCACACCTCTCATGGATTCCCGTCTATCGCCGTGTATTCATGCACATCTCATACCGTCCCGTATATCGCTGTGCTTTCGCGCACCTCTCATACCTTCCCCTATATCGCTGTGTTTTTGTGCACCTCTCATACCTTCACTAATATCGTTGCATTTTCATGCACATCTCATCACATTCCCCATATCGCTGTGCATTCACGCACCTCCAATAGTATCCCGTATATCGCTGTGCATTCACGCACCTGCCATAGTATCTCCTATATCGCTGTGCCTTCGCGCACCTCTCATACCTTCCCCTATATCGCCCTGTTTTCGTGCATCTCCCATTCCTTCCCCTATATCGCTGTGTTTTCGTGCACCTTTCATACCTTCCCCTATATCACTGTGTTTTCACACACCTCTCATAACTTCTCCTATATCGCTGTGTTTTTGTGCACCTCTCATACCTTCCCTAATATCGATGCGTTTTCATGCACATCTCATAACGTCCTCTATATTGCTGGGTTTTCACGCACCTCTCATAACTTCCCCTATATCACTGTGTTTTTGCGCACCTCCCATAGCATCAACTATATCGCCGTGCCTTCGTGCACTTCTCATACCTTCCCCTATATCGCCGTGTTTTCATGCACATCTCATAACGTCCTCTATATTGCTGGGTTTTCACGCACCTCTCATAACTTCCCCTATATCACTGTGTTTTCGCACACCTCTCATGGATTCTCGACTATCGCCGTGTATTCATGCACATCTCATACCGTCCCCTATATCGCTGTGTTTTCGCACACCTCTCATACCCTCCCCTATATCGATGTCTTTTCGCACACATCCCATAGATTTACCTTTATCGCTGTGTTATTGCTCACCTCTCATAGCTTCCCCTGTATCGCTGGGTTTTAGCTCACCTCTCATAGCTTCCACTATATTGCCTTGTTTTCGCGCACCTCTCATGTCTTCCCCTATATCACTGTGTTTTTGCGCACCTTCCATAGCATCCCCTATATTGCTGTGTTTTTGTGCACCTCTCATACCTTCACTAATATCGTTGCATTTTCATGCACATCTCATCACGTCCCCTATATCACTGTGCATCCACGCACCTCCCATAGTATCCCCTATATCGCTGTGCCTTCGCGCACCTCTCAAACCTTCCCCTATATCGCCCTGTTTTCGTGCATCTCCCATTCCTTCCCCTATATCGCTGTGTTTTCGTGCACCTTTCATACCTTCACCTATATCACTGTGTTTTCACACACCTCTCATAACTTCTACTATATCGCTGTGTTTTTGTGCACATCTCATACCTTCCCTAATATCGCTGCATTTTCATGCACATCTCATCATGTGCCCTATATCGCTGCGTATTCATGCACCTCCTATAGCATCCCCTATATCGCTGTCTTTTTGCGCACATCCCATAGATTCACCTTTATCGCTGTGTTATTGCTCACCTCTCATAGCTTCCCCTGTATCACCATGTTTTTGCTCACCTCTCATAGATTCCCCTATATCGCCCTGTTTTCATGCACCTCCCATACCTTCCCCGATATCGCTGTGTTTTCGTGCTCTTCTCATACCTTCCCCTATATCGCTGTGTTTTCACGCACCTCTCTTAACTTCCCCTGTATTGCTGTGTCTTTGTACACCTCTCATACCTTCCCCTATATCGCTGTGTTTTCAGGCACCTCTCATGGCTCCCCCAATATCGCCGTGTATTCATGCACATCTCATACCGTCCCCTATATCGCTGTGTTTTCGCGCACCTCCCATAGCTTCGCCTACATTGCTGCGTTCGCGCACATCCCATAGCTTCACCTTGATCGCTGTGTTATTGCTCACCTCTCATAGCTTACCCTATATCGCCGTTTTTTCGCGCACCTCGCATGTCTTCACCCATATTGCTATGTTTTTGCTCCTATCATTAATTCCCCTATATCGCTGTCTTTTCTCGCACCTCTGATACATTCTCCTGTATTGCCATGTTTTCGCGCACCTCTTACAATTTCCCCTATATAACCGTGTTCACGCACACCTCTCATACCTTCCCCTATATCACTGTCTTTTTGCGCATGTCTCATAGCTTCCCCTATATCACTGTGTTTTCACGCACCACTCATAGCTTCCCCTATATCGCTGTGTTTTTGTGCACCTCTCATACCTTCACAAATATAGTTGCATTTTCATGCACATCTCATCACGTCCCCTATATCGCTGTGCATTCACGCACCTCCCATAGTATCCCCTATATCGCTGTGCCTTCGCGCACCTCTCAAACCTTCCCCTATATCGCCCTGTTTTCGTGCATCTCCCATTCCTTCCCCTATATCGCTGTGTTTTCGTGCACCTTTCATACCTTCACCTATATCACTGTGTTTTCACACACCTCTCATAACTTCTACTATATCGCTGTGTTTTTGTGCACCTCTCATACCTTCCCTAATATCGCTGCATTTTCATGCACTTCTCACCACGTGCCCTATATCGCTGCGTATTCATGCACCTCCTATAGCATCCCCTATATCGCTGTGCCTTGCGCACCTCTCATACCTTCCCCTATATCGCTGTCTTTTTGCGCACATCCCATAGATTCACCTTTATCGCTGTGTTATTGCTCACCTCTCATAGCTTCCCCTATATCACCATGTTTTTGCTCACCTCTCATAGATTCCCCTATATCGCCCTGTTTTCATGCACCTCCCATACCTTCCCCGATATCGCTGTGTTTTCGTGCTCTTCTCATACCTTCCCCTATATCGCTCTGTTTTCACGCACCTCTCTTAACTTCTCCTATATTGCTGTGTTTTTTTACACCTCTCATACCTTCCCTTATATCGCTGTGTTTTCAGGCACCTCTCATGGCTCCCCCAATATCGCCGTGTATTCATGCACATCTCATACCGTCCCCTATATCGCTGTGTTTTCGCGCACCTCCCATAGCTTCGCCTATATTGCTGTTTTCGCGCACATCCAATAGCTTCACCTTGATCGCTGTGTTATTGCTCACCTCTCATAGCTTACCCTATATCGTTGTGTTTTCACGCACCTCGCATGTCTTCACCTATATCGCTATGTTTTCGCTCCTATCATTACTTCCCCTATATCGCTGTCTTTTCTCGCACCTCTGATACATTCTCCTGTATTGCCATGTTTTCGCGCACCTCTTACAATTTCCCCTATATTGCCGTTTTCGCGCACCTCTCATACCTTCCCCTATATCACTGTGTTTTCGCACACCTCCCATAGCAAACCCTATATTGCTGTGCCTTCGCACACCTCTCATACCTCCCTCTATATCGCCTTGTTTTCGAGCACCTCCCATACCTTCCCCTTATCGCTGTGTTTTCGTGTACCTCTCATACCTCCCCCTATATCGCTGTGTTTTCACGCACCTCCCATAGCATCCCCTATATTGCTGTGCCTTGCGCACTTCTCATACCTTCCCCTATATCGCTGTCTTTTCGCGCACATCCCATAGATTCAGCTTTATTGCTGTGTTATTGCTCTCCTCTCATAGCTTCCCCTGTATTGCCGTGTTTTTGCTCACCTCTCATGTCTTCACCTAGATCGCTATTTTTTCGCTCCTCTCAATACTTCCCCTATATCGCTGTGTTTTCTCGCACATTCTCATACATTCTCATACATTCCCCTATATCGCCCTGTTTTCGTGCATCTCCCATTCCTTCCCCTATATCGCTGTGTTTTCGTCACCTTTCATACTTTCCCCTACATCACTGTGTTTTCACACACCTCTCATAACTTCTACTATATCGCTGTGTTTTTGTGCACCTCTCATACCTTCCCTAATATCGCTGCATTTTCATGCACATCCAATCACGTCCCCTATATCACTGTGTATTCACGCAGCTCCCATAGCATCCCCTATATCGCTGTGCCTTGCGCACCTCTCATACCTTCCCCTATATCGCTGTCTTTTTGCGTACATCCCATAGATTCACCTTTATCGCTGTGTTATTGCTCACCTCTCATAGCTTCCCGTATCACCATGTTTTTGCTCACCTCTCATAGATTCCCCTATATCGCCCTGTTTTCGTGCACTTCCCATACCTTCCCCGATATCGCTGTGTTTTTGTACACCTCTCATACCTTCCCCTATATCGCTGTGATTTCAGGCACCTCTCATGGCTTCCCCAATATCGCCGTGTATTCATGCACATCTCATACCATCCCCTATATCGCTGTGTTTTCGCGCACCTCCCATTGCTTCGCGTACATTTCTGTTTTCGCGCACATCCCATAGCTTCACCTTGATCGCTGTGTTATTGCTCACCTCTCATAGCTTACCCTATATCGTCATGTTTTCACGCACCTCGCATGTCTTCACCTATATCGCTATGTTTTGGCTACTATCATTACTTCCCCTATATCGCTGTGTTTCTCGCACCTCTGATACGTTCTCCTGTATTGCCATGTTTTCGCGCACCTCTTACAATTTCCCCTATATCGCCATGTTCACGCACACCTCCCATACCTTCCCCTTATCGCTGTGTTTTCGTGTACCTCTCATACCTCCCCCGATATCGTTGTGTTTGCACGCACCTCTCATAAATTCTCCTCTCCTGCTGTGTTTTTGTTCACCTCTCATAACTTCCCTCATATAGCTGAGTTTTCATGCACATCTCATCACGTCCACTATATCGCTGTGTATTCATGCACCTCCCATAGCATCCCCTATATCGCTGTGTTTTCGCGCACCTCTCATAACTTCTCCTATATCGCTGTATTTTTGTGCACCTCTCATAGCTTCCCCAATATAGCCGTGTTTCCATGCACATCTCTTAAAGTCCCCTATATCGCTGTGTATTCGCGCACCTCCCATAGAGTCCCCTATATCGCTGTGTTTTCGCACACCTCTCATACCTTCCCCATATCGCCCTGTTTTCGCGCACATTCCATAGCTTCCACTATATTGCCCTGTTTTCGCGCACCTCTCATGTCTTCCCCTACATAGCTGTATTTTCTCGCACTTCTGATGCATTCCCACGTAACGCCAAGTTTTCACGCACCTCTCATACTTTCCCCTATATCACTGTGTTTTCGCGTACCTCTCATAGCTTCCCATATATCACCGTGTTTTCATAGACATCTCATACCGTCACCTATATCACTGTGTTTTCGCGCACCTCCCATAGCATCCCCTATATCGCTGTGTCTTCGTGCACCTCTCATACCTTCCGCTATATCGCCCTGTTTTCGCGCTCCTCCTATAATTTCCCCTATATCGCTGTGTTTTCACGCACCTCTTATGGCTTCCCCAATATCGCCGTGTATTCGTGCTCGTCTCATACCGTCCCCTATATCGCTGTGTTTTCGTGCACCTCTTATAATTTCCCCATATCGCCGTGTTCTCGCAGACCTCTCATACCTTCCCCTATATCACTGTGTTTTCGTGCAAGTCCCATAGCGTCCCCTATATCGCTGTGTTATCTCGCACCTCTGATGCATTCCCCTGTATCTCCGTGTTGTCACGCACATCCCATAGCTTCCACTATATTGCCCTGTTTTTGCGCACCTCTCATGTCTTCCCCTATTTCACTGTGTTTTCGCACACCTCCCATAGCATCTCCTATATTGCTGTGCCTTCGCGCACCTCTCATACCTTCCCATATATGGCCCTGTTTTCGCGCACCTCCCATACAATCCCCCATATCGCTGTGTTTTCGTGCACCTCTCATACCTCCCCCTATATCGCTGTGTTTTCACGCACCTCTCGCAACTTCTCCTATATCGCTGTATTTTTGTGCACCTCTCATGGCTTCCCCAATATCGTCGTGTTTTCGTGCACATCTCTTAACGTCCCCTATATCGCTGGGTTTTCACGCACCTCTCATAACTTTGCCTATATCGCCCTGTTTTCGCACTCCTCTCATACATTCCCCTGTATCACTGTCTTTTCGCGCACATCCCATAGCTTCACCTTTATCGCTGTGTTATTGCTCACCTCTCATAGATTCCCCTATATCGCCGTGTTTTTGCTCACCTCTCATAGATTCCCCTATATCGCCGTGTTTTTGCGCAGCTCTCATGTCTTCACCTAGATCGCTATGTTTTCGCTCTTCTCATTAATTCCCCTATATCGCTGTGTTTTCTCGCACATCTGATATATTCTCCTGTATCGCCGTGTTTTCGCGCACCTCTCATAATTTCGCCTATATCGCCGTGTTCTCGCACACCTCTCATACCATCCCCTATGTCACCCTGTTTTCGCGCACCTCTCATGTCTTCCCCTACATCGCTGTGTTTTCTCACACCTCTGATGCATTCCCCTATAACGCCAAGTTTTCGCGCACCTCTCCTACTTTCCCCTGTATCGCCGTGTTCTCGCGCAGCTCGCATACCTTCCCCTATATCACTGTGTTTTCACGCACGTCCCATGGAGTGTCCTATATTGCTGTGTTTTCGCGTAGTTCTCATTTCTTCCCCGATATCTCCGTGTTTTCATGCACATCTCATACCATCCCCTATATCACTGTGCCTTCGCGCACCTCTCATACCTTCCCCTATATCGCTGTTTTTTCGTGCACCTCTCATACCTTCACACCTTCCCCTATATCGCTGTGTTTTCACTCACCTCTCATAACTTCTCATATATCGCCATGTTTTTGCGGACCTCTCATAATTTCCCCTGTATAGCCATGTTCTTGCACACCTCTCATACCTTCCACGATATCACTGTGTTTTCGCGCACGTCCCATAGCATCCCCTGTATCGCTGTGTTTTCGGACACCTCTCATACCTTCCCCTATATCGCCGTATTTTTGCGCACCTCTCATGGCTTCCACAATATTGCCGTGTTTTCACGCACATCTCATAAAGTCCCCTATATCGCTGTGTATTCGCGCACCTCCCATAGCATCCCTTGTATTGCGGTGCCTTCGCGCACCTCTCATACCTTCCCCTATATCGCCCTGTTTTCGCGCACCTTCCATACCTTCCCCTATATCGCTGTTTTTTCATGCACCTCTCATACCTCCCCCTATATCGCTGAGTTTTCACGCTCCTCTCATAATTTCTCCTATATCGCCGTATTTTTGCGCACCTCTCATGGCTTCCTCAATATCGCCGTGTTTTCATGCACATCTCTTAACGTCCCATATATCGCTGTGTATTCGCGCACCTGCCATAGCATCCTCTACATCGCTGTGCCTTCGCGCACCTCTAATACCTTCCCCTATGTCGCCCTGTTTTCGCACACTTCTCATACCGTTCCCTATATCGCCGTATTTTTGCGCACCTCTCATGGCTTCCACAATATCGCCGTGTTTTCACGCACATCTCATAACATCTCCTATATCTCTGTGTATTGACGCACCTCTCATAGCTTCCCCTATATCGCTGTGCCTTGCGCACCTCTCATAGCTTCCCCTATATCGCTGTGCCTTGTGCACCTCTCATAGCTTCCCCTGCATCGCCGTGTTTTTTCTCACTTCTCATGTCTTCCCCTATATCGCTGTGTTTTCTTGCACCTCTGATACATTCTCCCATATCGCCGTGTTTTCATGCATATCTCATACCGTCTCCTATATCACTGTGTTTTCACGCACATCCCATACCATCCGTTATATCGCTGTGCCTTCCTGTACCTCTCATATCTTCCCCTATATCGTTGTGTTTTCATGCACATCTCATACCTTCCCCTATATCGCTGACTTTTTGCGCACATCCCATAGATTCAGCTTTATCGCTGTGTTATTGCTCACCTCTCACAGCTTCCCCTGTATCTCCGTGTTTTTGCTCACCTCTCATGTCTTCACCTAGATCGCTATTTTTTCGCTCTTCTCAATACTTCCCCTCTATGGCTGTGTTTTCATGCACATCTCATAACGTCCCCTATATCGCTGTCTATTCGTGCACCTCCCATTCCTTACCGAATATATCTCTGTGTTTTCGTGCACCTTTCATACCTTCCCCTATATCGCTGTGTTTTCACGCACCTCTCATAACATCTCCTATATCGCAGTGTTTTCGTGCACCTCTCATAATTTCACCCATATCGCTGTGTTTCCGCTCCTCTCATGGCTTCCCCAATATCTCTCTGTGTTCTCGCACTTCTGATACAGTTCCCTATATCAACGTGTTTTCGCGCACCTCTCATAATTTCACCTATGTCGCCGTGTTCTCGCACACCTCTCATATCTTCCCCTATATCACTGTGTTTTCGCGCACGTCCAATAGCGTCCCCTATATCGTTCTGTTTTCACGCACCTCTCATGTCTTCCCCTATATCACTGTGTTTTCGTGCACCTCCCATACCATGCCCTATATTGCTGTGTTTCGAACACGTCTCATATCTTTCCCTATATCGCACTGTTTTCGAGCACCTCCCATAACTTCCCCTATATCGCTGTGTTTTCGTTACCTCTCATACCTCCCCTTATTTCGATGTGTTTTCACACACCTCTCATAACTTCCCCTGTATTGCTGTATTTCTGCGCACCTCTCATAACTTCCCCTATAATGCTGTGTTTTTATGCACATCTCATAACGTCCCCTATATCACTGTGTATTCGTGCACCTCCCATAGCATCCCCTATATCGCTGTGCCTTTGCGCACCTCTCATACCTTCCGCTATATCGCCCTGTTTTCGCGCACATCCCATACCTTCCACTATATTGCCCTGTTTCCGCGCAACTCACATGTCTTCCACTACATCGCTGTGTTTTCTGGCACCTCTGATGCATTCTCCTGTAACATCATGTTTCGCGCACCTCTGAAACTTTCCCCTAAATCGCCGTGTTTACGCGCACCTCTCATACGGCCCCCTATATCGCCATGTTTTTATGCACATCTCAATACCGTCTCCTATATAGCTGTGTTTTTGAGCACCTCCCATAGCATCCCCTATATCGCTGTGCCTTCGTGCACCTCTCATACCTTTCCCTATATCGCCCTGTTTTCGCGCACCTCCTATACCTTCCCTTATGTCACTGCGTTTTCGTGCACCTTTCATACCTTCCCCTATATCGCTGTGTTTTCGTGCACCTCTCATAGCATCCCCTATATCGCTGTGCCTTCGCGCACTTCTCATAACTTCCCCTATATCGCCCTATTTTCGTGCACCTCCCATACCTTCCCCAATATCGCTGTTTTTTCATGCACCTCTCACAGCCACCCTTATATCGCTGTGTTTTCACGCACTTCTCATAACTTCTCCTAATTCACTGCATTTTTGCGCAGTTCTTATACCTTCCCTTATATTGCCGTGTGTTCATGCACATCTCATAACGTCCCCTATATCGCTGTGTATTCGCGCACCTCCCATAGCATCCCTTGTATTCCTGTGCCTTCGCGCACCTCTCATACCTGCCCCTATATCGCCGTGTTTTCAGGCACCTCTCATGGCTTCCCCAATATCGCCGTGTATTCATGCACATCTCATACCGTCCCCTATATCGCTGTGTTTTGGCGCACCTCCCGGAGCTTCATCTACATCGCTGTTTTCGCGCACATCCCATAGCTTCACCTTGATCGCTGTGTTATTGCTCACCTCTCATAGCTTACCCTATATCGCCGTTTTTTCGCGCACCTCGCATGTCTTCACCCATATTGCTATGTTTTTGCTCCTATCATTAATTCCCCTATATCGCTGTCTTTTCTCGCACCTCTGATACATTCTCCTGTATTGCCATGTTTTCGCGCACCTCTTACAATTTCCCCTATATCGCCGAGTTCTCGCACACCTCTCATACCTTCCCCTATATCACTGTTTTTTTGCGCATGTCCCATAGCGTTCCCTATATCGCTGTGTTTTCTCGCACCTCTGATACATTCCCCTGTATCGCCGTGGTTTCGCGCACATCCCATAGGTTCCACTATATTGCCCTGTTTTTGCGCACCTCTCATGTCTTCCCCTATATCACTGTGTTTTCGTGCACCTTTCATAGCATCCCCTATATCGCTGTGCCTTCGCGCACTTCTCATAACTTCCCCTATATCGCCCTGTTTTCGCGCACCTTCCATACCTTCCCCTATATCGCCTCGTTTTCATGCACCCCTCATACCTCCCTCTATATCGCTGAGTTTTCACGCTCCTCTCATAATTTCTCCTATATCGCCGTCTTTTTGCGCACCTCTAATGGCTTCCACAATATCGCCGTGTTTTCATGTACATCTCTTAACGTCCCATATATCGCTGTGTATTTGCGCACCTGCCATAGCATCCTCTACATTGCTGTGCCTTCGCGCACCTCTCATACCTTCCCCTATGTCGCCGTGTTTTCGCGCACCTCTCATGTCTTCACCTATATCGCTGTGTTTCCGCTCCTCTCATTACTTCCCCTATATCTCTCTGTGTTCTCGTACTTCTGATACAGATCCCTGTATCAACGTGTTTTCGCGCACCTCTCATAATTTCACCTATATCGCCGTGTTCTCGCACACCTTTCCTATCTTCTCCTATATCACTGTGTTTTCGCGCACGTCCAATAGCTTCCCCCATATCGCCGTGTTTTCGCGCACCCCTAATGCCTTCACCTATATCGCTGTGTTTCCGCTCCTCTCATTACTTCCCCTATATCTCTCTGTGTTCTCGCACTTCTGATACAGTTCCCTGTATCAACGTGTTTTCGCGCACCTCTCATAATTTCACCTATATCGCCGTGTTCTCGCACACCTCTCATATCTTCCCCTATATCACTGTGTTTTCGCGCACGTCCAATAGCGTCCCCTATATCGCTGTGTTTTCATGCAAATCTCATGTCTTCCCCTATATCACTGTGCTTTTGTCCACCTCCCATACCGTCCCCTTTTTTGCTGTGCCTTCGCACACCTCTCATACCTTTCCCTATATCGCCCTGTTTTCGAGCACCTCCCATACCTTCCCCTATATCGCTGTGTTTTCGTGTACCTCTCATACCTCCCCCTATATCGCTGTGTTTTCACGCACCACTCATAACTTCTCCTATATTGCTGTATTTTTGCGCAGCTCTCATATCTTCCCCTATATCGCCGTGTTTTTATGTACATCTCATAACGTCCCCTATATCGCTGTGTATTCGCGCACCTCCCATAGCATTCCTTATATTGCTGTGCCTTCGCGCACCTCTCATACCATCCCCTATATCGCCCTGTTTTCGCGCACATCCCATACCTTCCACTATATTGCCCTGTTTCCGCGCACCTCACATGTCTTCCACTACATCGCTGTGTTTTCTGGCACCTCTGATGCATTCCCCTGTAACACCAAGTTTCGCGCACCTCTGATACTTTCCCCTAAATCGCCGTGTTTACGCGCACCTCTCATACCTCCCCCTATATCGCCATGATTTTATGCACATCTCAATACCGTCTCCTATATAGCTGTGTTTTTGCGCACCTCCCATAGCATCCCCTATATCGCTGTGCCTTCGTGCACCTCTCATACCTTCCCCTATATCGCCCTGTTTTCGCGCACCTCCTATACCTTCCCTTCTGTCACTGCGTTTTCGTGCACCTTTTATACCTTCCCCTATATCGCTGTGTTTTCGCACACCTCTCATAACTTCTCCAATATTGCTGTGTTTTTGTGCACCTCTCATACCTTCCCTAATATCACTGCGTTTTCATGCACATCTCATCACGTCCCCTATATCGCTGTGTATTCACGCTCCTCCCATAGCATCCCCTATATCGCTGTGCCTTGCGCACCTCTCATAACTTCCCCTCTATCACTGTCTTTTCGCGCACATCCCATAGATTCACCTTTATCGCTGTGTTATTGCTCACCTCTCATAGATTCCCCTATATCGCTGTGTTTTTGCTCACTTCTCATAGCTTCCACTACATCGACATGTTTTCGCGCACCTCTCATGTCTTCACCTAGATCGCTATGTTTTCGATCCTCTCAATACTTCCCTTATATCGCTGTGTTTTCTCGCACATCTGATACATTCTCCCGTATCGCCGTGTTTTCGCACACCCCTCATAATGTCCCTTATATCGCCGTGTTCTCGCACACCTCTCATATCTTCCCCTTTATCACTGTGTTTTCGCGCACGTCCCATTGTGTCCCCTATGTCGCTGTGTTTTCGCAACCTCTCATAGCTTCCCCTATATCGCCCTGTTTTCGTGCACATCCCATAGCTTCCACTATATTGCCCTGCTTTCGCGCACCTCTCATGTATTCCACGACATAGCTGTGTTTTCTGGCACCTCTGATGCATTCCCCTGTAACGCCAAATTTTTGCACACCTCTCATACTTTCCCCTATATCGCCATGTTTACGCGCACCTCTCATACCTCCCCCTATATCGCCATGTTTTTATGCACAACTCATACCGTCTCCTATATCGCTGTGTTTTCGCGCACCTCCCATAGCATCCCCTATATCGCTGTGCCTTCATGCACCTCTCATACCTTCCCCTATATCGCTGTGTTTTCACGCACCTGTCTTAACTTCTCCTATATCGCTGTGTTTTTGCACACCTCTCATACCTTCCCCTATATCGCCGTGTTTTCAGGCACCTCTCATGGCTTCCCCAATATCGCCGTGTATTCATGCACATCTCATACCGTCCCCTTTCTCGCTGTGTTATTGCTCACCTCTCATAGCTTACCCTATATCGCCGTTTTTTCGCGCACCTCGCATGTCTTCACCTATATCGCTATGTTTTTGCTCCTATCATTAATTCCCCTATATCGTTGTGTTTTCTCGCACCTCTGATACATTCTCTTGTATTGCCATGTTTTCGCACACCTCTTACAATTTCCCCTATATCGCCGAGTTCTCGCACACCTCTCATAGCTTCCCCAATATCACTGTTTTTTTGCACATGTCCCATAGCGTCCCCTATATCGCTGTGTTCTCTCGCACCTCTGATACATTCCCCTGTATCGCCGTGGTTTCGCGCACATCCCATAGGTTCCACTATATTGCCCTGTTTTTGCGCACCTCTCATACCTCCCCCTATATCGCCATGTTTTTATGCACAACTCATACCGTCTCCTATATCGCTGTGTTTTCGCGCACCTCCCATAGCATCCCCTATATCGCTGTGCCTTCATGCACCTCTCATACCTTCCCCTATATCGCTGTGTTTTCACGCACCTCTCTTAACTTCTCCTATATCGCTGTGTTTTTGCACACCTCTCATACCTTCCCCTATATCGCCGTGTTTTCAGGCACCTCTCATGGCTTCCCCAATATCGCCGTGTATTCATGCACATCTCATACCGTCCCCTATATCGCTGTGTTTTGGCGCACCTCCCGTAGCTTCATCTACATCGCTGTTTTCGCGCACATCCCATAGCTTCACCTTGATCGCTGTGTTATTGCTCACCTCTCATAGCTTACCCTATATCGCCGTTTTTTCGCGCACCTCGCATGTCTTCACCTATATCGCTATGTTTTTGCTCCTATCATTAATTCCCGTATATCGCTGTGTTTTCTCGCACCTCTGATACATTCTCCTGTATTGCCATGTTTTCGCGCACCTGTTACAATTTCCCCTATATCGCCGTGTTCTCCGACACCTCTCATACCTTCCCCTATATCACTGTTTTTTTGCGCATGTCCCATAGCGTCCCCTATATCGCTGTGTTTTCTCGCACCTCTGATACATTCCCCTGTATCGCCGTGGTTTTGCGCACATCCCATAGGTTCCACTATATTGCCCTGTTTTTGCGCACCTCTCATGTCTTCCCCTATATCACGGTGTTTTCGTGCACCTCTCATAGCATCCCCTATATCGCTGTGCCTTCGCGCACTTCTCATAACTTCCCCTATATCGCCCTGTTTTCGCGCACCTCCCATACCTTCCCCAATATCGCTGTTTTTTCATGCACCTCTCATAGCCACCCTTATATCGCTGTGTTTTCACGCACTTCTCATAACTTCTCCTAATTCGCTGTATTTTTGCGCAGTTATTATACCTTCCCTTATATTGCCATGCTTTCATGCAAATCTCATAACGTCCCCTATATCGCTGTGTATTCGCGCACCTCCCATAGCATCCCTTGTATTCCTGTGCCTTCGCGCACCTCTCATACCTTCCCCTATATCGCCGTGTTTTCAGGCACCTCTCATGGCTTCCCCAATATCGCCGTGTATTCATGCACATCTCATACCGTCCCCTATATCGCTGTGTTTTGGCGCACCTCCCGTAGCTTCATCTACATCGCTGTTTTCGCGCACATTCCATAGCTTCACCTTGATCGCTGTGTTATTGCTCATCTCTCATAGCTTACCCTATATCGCCGTTTTTTCGCGCACCTCGCATGTCTTCACCTATATCGCTATGTTTTCGTGTACCTCTCATACCTCCCCTTATATCGCTGTGTTTTCACGCACCTCTCATAACTTCCCCTGTATTGCTGTATTTTTGCGCACCTCTCATAACTTCCCCTATATTGCCGTGTTTTTATGCACATCTCATAACGTCCCCTATATCACTGTGTATTCGTGCACCTCCCACATCATCCCCTATATCGCTGTGCCTTCGCGCACCTCTCATACCTTCCCCTATATCACCCTGTTTTCGCGCACATCCCATACCTTCCACTATATTGCCCTGTTTCCGCGCACCTCACATGTCTTTCACTACATCGTTGTGTTTTCTGGCACCTCTGATGCATTTCCCTGTAACACCAAGTTTCGCGCACCTTTCATACTTTCCCCTAAATCGCCGTGTTTACGTGCACCTCTCATACCTCCCCCTATATCGCTGTCTTTTCACGCACATCCCATAGATTCACCTTTATCGCTGTGTTATTGCTCACCTCTCATAGATTACCCTATATCGCTGTGTTTTTGCTCACTTCTCATTGCTTCCACTACATCAACATGTTTTCGTGCACCTCTCATGTCTTCACCTAGATCGCTATGTTTTCGATCCTCTCAATACTTCCCTTATATCGCTGTGTTTTCTCGCACATCTGATACATTCTACCGTATCGCCGTGTTTTCGCACACCTCTCATAATGTCCCCTATATCGCCGTGTTCTCGCACACCTCTCATAACTTCCCCTATATCACTGTGTTTTCGCGCACGTCCCATTGTGTCCCCTATATCGCTGTGTTTTCGCGCACCTCTCATTGCTTCCCCTATATCGCCCTGTTTTCGTGCACATCCCATAGCTTCCACTACATTGCCCTGCTTTCGCGCACCTCTCATGTATTTCACTACATAGCTGTGTTTTCTGGCACCTCTGATGCATTCCCCTGTAACACCAAGTTTTCGCGCACCTCTCATACTTTCCGCTATATCGCCGTGTTTACGCGCACCTCTCATACCTCCCCCTATATCGCCATGTTTTTATGCACAACTTATAACGTCTCCTATATCGCTGTGTTTTCGTGTACCTCTCATAGCATCCCGTATATCGCTGTGCCTTCGTGCACCTCTCATACCTTCCCCTATATCGCTGTGTTTTCACCCACCTATCTTAACTTCTCCTATATCGCTGTTTTTTTGCACACCTCTCATACCTTCCCCTATATCGCTGTGTTTTGGCGCACCTCCCGTAGCTTCATCTACATCGCTGTTTTCGCGCACATTCCATAGCTTCACCTTGATCGCTGTGTTATTGCTCATCTCTCATAGCTTACCCTATATCGCCGTTTTTTCGCGCACCTCGCATGTCTTCACCTATATCGCTATGTTTTCGTGTACCTCTCATACCTCCCCTTATATCGCTGTTTTCACGCACCTCTCATAACTTCCCCTGTATTGCTGTATTTTTGCGCACCTCTCATAACTTCCCCTATATTGCCGTGTTTTTATGCACATCTCATAACGTCCCCTATATCACTGTGTATTCGTGCACCTCCCACATCATCCCCTATATCGCTGTGCCTTCGCGCACCTCTCATACCTTCCCCTATATCACCCTGTTTTCGCGCACATCCCATACCTTCCACTATATTGCCCTGTTTCCGCGCACCTCACATGTCTTTCACTACATCGTTGTGTTTTCTGGCACCTCTGATGCATTTCCCTGTTACACCAAGTTTCGCGCACCTTTCATACTTTCCCCTAAATCGCCGTGTTTACGTGCACCTCTCATACCTCCCCCTATATCGCTGTCTTTTCACGCACATCCCATAGATTCACCTTTATCGCTGTGTTATTGCTCACCTCTCATAGATTACCCTATATCGCTGTGTTTTTGCTCACTTCTCATTGCTTCCACTACATCAACGTTTTCGTGCACCTCTCATGTCTTCACCTAGATCGCTATGTTTTCGATCCTCTCAATACTTCCCTTATATCGCTGTGTTTTCTCGCACATCTGATACATTCTACCGTATCGCCGTGTATTCGCACACCTCTCATAATGTCCCCTATATCGCCGTGTTCTCGCACACCTCTCATAACTTCCCCTATATCACTGTGTTTTCACGCACGTCCCATTGTGTCCCCTATATCGCTGTGTTTTCGCGCACCTCTCATTGCTTCCCCTATATCGCCCTGTTTTCGTGCACATCCCATAGCTTCCACTACATTGCCCTGCTTTCGCGCACCTCTCATGTATTTCACTACATAGCTGTGTTTTCTGGCACCTCTGATGCATTCCCCTGTAACACCAAGTTTTCGCGCACCTCTCATACTTTCCGCTATATCGCCGTGTTTACGCGCACCTCTCATACCTCCCCGTATATCGCCATGTTTTTATGCACAACTTATAACGTCTCCTATATCGCTGTGTTTTCGTGTACCTCTCATAGCATCCCCTATATCGCTGTGCCTTCGTGCACCTCTCATACCTTCCCCTATATCGCTGTGTTTTCACCCACCTATCTGAACTTCTCCTATATCGCTGTTTTTTTGCACACCTCTCATACCTTCCCCTATATCGCTGTGTTTTCAGGCACCTCTCATGGCTTCCCCACTATCGCCGTGTATTCATGCACATCTCATACCGTCCCCTATATCGCTGTGTTTTGGCGCACCTCCCATAGCTTCATCTACATCGCTGTTTTCGCGCACATCCCATAGCTTCACCTTGATCGCTGTGTTATTGCTCACCTCTCATAGCTTACCCTATATCGCTGTGTTTTCGCGCACCTCGCATGTCTTCACCTATATCGCTATGTTTTCGCTCCTATCATTAATTCCCTTATATCGCTGTGTTTTCTCGGACCTCTGATACATTCTCCTGTATTGCCATGTTTTCGCGCACCTGTTACAATTTCCCCTATATCGCCGTGTTCTCGCACACCTCTCATACCGTCCCCTATATCACTGTTTTTTTGCGCGTGTCCCATGGCGTCCCCTATATCGCTGTGTTTTCTCGCACCTCTGATACATTCCCCTGTATCGCCGTGGTTTCGCGCACATCCCATATGTTCCACTATATTGCCCTGTTTTTGCGCACCTCTCATGTCTTCCCCTATATCACGGTGTTTTCGCGCACCTCTCATAGCATCCCCTATATCGCTGTGCCTTCGCGCACCTCCCATAACTTCTCCTATATCGCCCTGTTTTCGCGCACCTCCCATACCTTCCCCAATATCGCTGTGTTTTCGTGCACCTCTCATAGCCACCCTTATATCGCTGTGTTTTCACGCACTTCTCACAACTTCTCCTCTATCACTGTATATTTGCGCAGCTCTTATACCTTCCCCTATATTGCCGTGTTTTCATGCACATCTCATAACGTCCCCTATATCGCTGTGTATTCGTGCACATCCCATAGCATCCCTTATATTGCTCTGCCTTCGCGCACCTCTCATACCTTCCCCTATATCGCCCTGTTTTCGCGCACCTTCCATACCTTCCCCTATATCGCTGTGTTTTCATGCACCTCTCATACCTCCCTCTATATCGCTGTGTTTTCACTCACCTCTCATAACTTCTCCTAAATCGCTGTGTTTTTGTGCACCTCTCATTCCTTCCTTAATATCACTGCATTTTCATGCACATCTTATCACGTCTCCTATATTTCTGTGTTTTCGTGCACCTCTCATACCTCCCCCTATATCGCTGTACCTTGCGCACCTCTCATACATTCCCCTATATCGCTGTCTTTTCGCGCACATCCCATAGATTCACCTTTATCGCTGTGTTATTGCTCACCTCTCATAGCTTCCCCTATATCGCCATGTTGTTATGCACATCTCATAACGTCCTCTATATCGCTGTATATTCGCGCACCTCCCATAGCTTTCCTTATATCGCTGTGCTTTCGCGCACCTCCCATTCCTTCACCTATATCGCTGTTTTCGTGCACCTCGCATGCATTCCCGTTTACCGCTGTGTTTTTGCACACCTCTCATACCTTCCCGAATATCACCATGTTTTCATGCACATCTCATAACGTCCCCAATGTCGCTGGGTTTTCACGCACCTCTCATAACTTCCTCTCTATCGCACTGTTTTCGCGCTCCTCTAATACCTTCCCCTATATCACTGTGTTTTCACGCAGCTCTCATAATTTCTCCTATATCGCTGTATTTTTGCACACCTCTCATGAATTCCCCAATATCGCCGTGTTTTAATGCACATCTCTTAACGTCCCAGATATCGCTGTGTATTCGCGCACCTGCCATAGCATCCCCTATATCGCTGTGCCTTCGCACACGTCTCATACCTTCCCCTACGTCGCCCTGTTTTCGCACTCCTCCCATATCGTCCCCTATATCGCTGTATTTTCGCATACCTCTCATGGCTTCCCCAATATCGCCGTATTTTCATGCACATCTCATAACGTCTCCTATATGTCTGTGTATTCACGCACCTCCCATAGCATCCTCTATATCGCTGTGCCTTCGCGCACCGCTCATACCTTCCTCTATATCGCCCTGTTTCCCACGCACCTCCCACGGCTTCGCATACATCGCTGTGTTTTTGCGCACCTCTCATATCTTCCCCTATATCGCCCTGTTTTCACGCACATCCCATAACTTCAACTTTATCGCTGTGTTATTGCTTACCACTCATAGCTTCCCCTATATCGCCGTGTTTTCGCACACCTCTGATACATTCCCCTGTATCGCCGTGGTTTCGCGCACATCCCATAGGTTCCACTATATTGCCCTGTTTTTGCGCACCTCTCATGTCTTCCCCATATATCACGGTGTTTTCGCGCACCTCTCATAGCATCCCCTATATCGCCCTGTTTTTGTGCACATCCCATAGCTTCCACTATATCGCCCTGTTTTCGCGCACCTCCAATACCTTCCCCAATATCGCTGTGTTTTCGTGCACCTCTCATAGCTACCATTATATCGCTGTGTTTTCACGCACCTCTCATAACTTCTCCTATATCACTGTATTTTTGCGCAGCTCTTATACCTTCCCCTATATTGCCGTGTTTTCATGCACATCTCATAACGTCCCCTATATCGCTGTGCATTCGCGCACATCCCATAGCATCCCTTATATTGCTCTGCCTTCGCGTACCTCTCATACCTTCCCCTATATCGCCCTGTTTTCGCGCACCTTCCATACCTTCCCCTATATCGCTGTGTTTTTGTGCACCTCTCATACCTTCCCGAATATCACTGCGTTTTCATGCACATCTCATCACGTCCCCTATATTTCTGTGTTTTCGTGCAGCTCTCATATCTCCCCCTATATCGCTGTGCCTTGCGCACCTCTCATACCTTCCCCTATATCGCTGTCTTTTCGCGCACATCCCATAGATTCACCTTTATCGCTGTGTTATTGCTCACCCCTCATAGCTTCCCCTATATCCCCGTGTTGTTATGCACATCTCATAACGTCCTCTATATCGCTGTATATTCGCGCACCTCCCATAGCTTCCCTTATATCGCTGTGCTTTCGCGCACCTCTCATACCTTCCCAAATATCGCCCTGTTTTCGCGCACCTCCCATTCCTTCACTTATATCGCTGTTTTCGTGCACCTCTCATGCATTCCCGTATACTGCTGTGTTTTTGCACACCTCTCATACCTTCCCCAATATCACCATGTTTTCATGCACATCTCATAACGTCCCCAATGTCGCTGGGTTTTCACGCACCTCTCATAACTTCCCCTCTATCGCCCTGTTTTCGCGCTCCTCTCATACCTTCCCCTATATCACCATGTTTTCATGCACATCTCATAACGTCCCCAATGTCGCTGGGTTTTCACGCACCTCTCATAACTTCCCCTCTATCGCCCTGTTTTCGCGCTCCTCTCATACCTTCCCCTATATCGCTGTGTTTTCGCACACCTCTCATGGATTCCCGACTATCGCCGTGTATTCATGCACATCTCATACCTTCCACTATATCGCTGTGCTTTCGCGCACCTCCCATAGCTTCACCTACATCGCTGTTTTCGTGCACCTCTCATACCTTCCCCTATATCGATGTATTTTTGCGCAGATCTCATACCTTTCCCTATATTGTTGTGTTTTCATGCACATCTCATAACGTCCCCTATATCGCTCTGTATTTGCGCACCTCCCATAGCATCCCTTGTATTGCTGTGCCTTCGCGCACCTCTCATACCTTCCCCTATATTGCCCTTTTTTCGCGCACCTTCCATACCTTCCAGTATATCGCTGTGTTTTCACGTACCTCTCATAATTTCTCCTATATCGCCGTATTTTTGCACACCTCTCATGACTTCCCCAATATCGCCGTGTTTTAATGCACATCTCTTAATGTCCTATATATCGCTGTGCCTTCGCGCACCTCTCATACCTTCCCCTACGTTGCCCTGTTTTCGCACACCTCCCATACCGTCCACTATATCGCTGTATTTTCGCACCCCTCTCATGGCTTCCCCAATATCGCCTTATTTTCATGCACATCTCATAACGTCTCCTATATGTCTGTGTATTCACTCACCTCCCATAGCATCCCCTATATCGCTGTGCCTTCGCGCACCGCTCATACCTTCCTCTATATCGCCCTGTTTCCCGCGCACCTCCCATGGCTTCGCATACATCGCTGTGTTCTTGCGTACCTCTCATATCTTCCCCTATATCGCCCTGTTTTCGCACACATCCCATAACTTCAACTTTATCGCTGTGTTATTGCTTACCACTCATAGCTTCCCCTATATCGCCGTGTTTTCGCGCACCTCTCATGTCTTCACCTATATCGCTGTGTTTCCGCTCCTCTCATTACTTCCCTTATATTGTCTGTGTTCTCGCACATCTGATACTGTTCCCTGTATCAAGTTTTCGCTCAACTCTCATAATTTCACCTATATCGCCGTGTTCTCGCACACCTCTCATATCTTCCCCTATATCACTGTGTTTTTGCGCACGTCCAATAGCGTTCCCTATATCGCTGTGTTTTCACGCACATCCCATAGATTCACCTTTATCGCTGTGTCATTGCTAACCTCTCATAGCTTCCCCTGTATCGCTGTGTTTTTGCTCACCTCTCATAGCTTCCCCCATATCGCTGTGTTTTCGTGCACCTCTCATGTCTTCACCGAGATCGCTGTTTTTGCTCCTCTCATTACTTCCCCTATATCGCTGTGTTTTCTCGCACGTCTGATACATTCTCCCGTATCGCCGTGTTTTCGCGCACCTATCATAATTTCCCCTATATCGTCGTGTTCTCGCACATCTCTCATACCTTCCCCTATATCACTGTGTATTTGCGCACGTCCCATGGAGTCCCCTATATCGCTGTGCTTTCGCGCAGCTCTCTTACCTTCCCCTACATCGCCCTGTTTTTGCGCACATCCCATAGCTTCCACTATATTGCCGTTTTCGCGCACCTCTAATTTCTTCCACTACATCGCTGTCTTTTCTCGCACCTCTGATGCATTCGCCTGTAACGCCAAGTTTTCGCGCACCTCTCATACTTTCCCCTATATCGCCGTGTTTACGCGCACCTCTCATAGCTTCCCATATATCCCCGTGTTTTCATACACATCTCATACCGTCCCCTATATCACTGTGTTTTCGCGCACCTCCCATAGCATCCCCTATATCGCTGTGCGTTCGTACATCTCTCATACCTTTCCAAATATCGCCGTGTTTTCATGCACATCTCATAACGTCCCCTATATCGCCGTATTTTTGCTCTCCTCTCATAACTTCCTCTATATTGCCCTGTTTTCGCGCACATCTCATAACGTCCCCTATATCGCCGTATTTTTGCTCACCTCTCATAACTTCCTCTATATCGCCCTGTTTTCGCGCACCTCTCATAACTTCCCCTATATAGCTGTGTTTTCGCACAACTCTCCTGGTTTCCCGACTATCGCCGTGTATTCATGTACATCTCGTACCGTCCCCTATATCGCTGTGTTTTCACACACCTCTCATACCGTCCCCTATATCGCTGTGTTTTCACACACCTCTCATACCTTTCCCTATATCGCTGTCTTTTCGCGCACATCGCATAGATTCACATTTATCGCTGTGTTATTGCTCACCTCTCATAGCTTCCCCTACATCGCCGTGTTTTTGCGCACCTCTCATAACTTCCCCTATATCGCCGTATTGTTATGCACATCTCATAACGTCCCCTATATCGCTGTGTATTCGCGCACCTCCCATAACATCCCCTATTTCGCTGTGCCTTCGCGCACCTCTCATATCTTCCGCTATATCGCCCTGTTTTCGTGCTCCTCGCATTCATTCACCTATATCGCCCTGTTTTCGCGCACCTCCCATTCTTTCACCTATATCGCTGTTTTCGTGCACCTCTCATACCTTCCCTATATCGCTGTGTTTTCACGCACCTCTCATAACTTCTCCTATATCGCTGTGTTTTTGTGCACCTCTCATAACTTCCCTAATATCGCTGCGTTTTCATGCACATCTCATCACATCCCCTATATCGCTGTGTATTCACGCACCTGCCATAGCATCCCCTATATCGCTGTTCCTTGCGCCCCTTCATTCCTTCCCCTAAATTGCTGTCTTTTTGCGCACATCCCATAGATTCACCTTTATTGCTGTGTTATTGCACATCTCTCATAGCTTCCCCCGTATCGCCGTGTTTTTGCGCACCTCTCATAACTTCCCCTATATCGCCGTGTTGTTATGCACATCTCATAACGTCCCCTCTATCGCTGTGTATTCGCGCACCTCCCATAGCATCCCCTATATCGCTGTGTTTTCTCGCACATTTGATACATTCTCCCATATCGTCGTGTTTTCGCCCACCTCTCGTAATTTCCCCTATATCGCCGTGTTTTCGCGCACCTCTCATAATTTCCCCTATATCGCCGCGTTCTCGCACATCTCTCATACCTTCCCCTATATCACTGTGTTTTCGTGCACATCCCATAGCTTCCATTATATTGCCCAATTTTTGTGCACCTCTCATGTCTTCCCCTATATCACTGTGTTTTCGTGCACCTCCCGTGGCATCGCCTATATTGCTGTGCTTTCGTGCACCTCTCATACCTTCCCCTATATCGCCATGTTTTCGTGCACCTCTCCTACCTCCCCCAACATCGCTGTGTTTTCATGCCCCTCTCATAACTTCTCCTATATCGGTGTCTTTTCACACACCTCTCATGGCTTCCCCAATATCGCCATATTTTCATGCACATCTCATAATGTCCCCTATGTCGCTGTGTATTCACGCTCCTCCCATAGAATCCCCTATATCGCTGTTTCTTCGTGCACCTCTCATACCTTCCCCAATATCGCCCTGTTTTCACACACCTCCCATTGTGTCCCCTATATCGCTGTATTTTCGCACACCTCTGATGGCTTCCCCAATATCACCGTGTTTTCATGCACATCTCATAACGTCTCCTATATCTCTGTGTATTCACGCACCTCCCATAGCATCCCCTATATCGCTGTGCCTTCGCGCATCGCTCATACCTTCCCCTATATGGCCCTGTTTCCCGTGCACGTCCCATGGCTTCGCCTACGTCGCTGTGTTTTTGCGCACATCTCATACCTTCCCCTATATCGCCGTGTTTTCGCGCACCTCTCATTTCTTCACCTATATCGCTGTGTTTCCGCTCCTCTCATTACTTCCCCTATATCGCTCTGTGTTCTCGCACTTCTGATGCAGTTCCCTGTATCAACGTGTTTTCGCGCAACTCTCATAATTTCACCAATATCGCCGTGTTCTCGCACACCTCACATATCTTCCCCTATATCACTGTGTTTTCGCGCACGTCCAATAGCGTCCCCTATATCGCTCTGTTTTCACGCACCTCACATGTCTTCCCCATATCACTGTGTTTTCGTGCACCTCCCATACCATCCCCTATATTGCTCTGTTTCGCACACGTCTCATACCTTTCCCTATATCGCCCTGTTTTCGAGCACCTCCCATGACTTCCCCTATATCGCTGTGTTTTCGTTACCTCTCATACCTCCCCTTATTTCGCTGTGTTTTCACGCACCTTTCATAACCTCTCCTGTATTGCTGTATTTTTGCGCACCTCTCATACCTTCCACGATATCACTGTGTTTTCGCGCACGTCCCATAGCATCCCCTGTATCGCTGTGTTTTCGTGCACCTCTCATACCTTCACACCTTCCCCTATATCGCTGTGTTTTCACTCACCTCTCATAACTTCTCATATATCGCCGTGTTTTCGTGGACATCGCATAATTTCCCCTATATAGCCATGTCCTTGCACACCTCTCATACCTTCCACTATATCAGTGTGTTTTCGCGCACGTCACATAGCATCCCCTGTATCGCTGTGTTTTCGGGCACCTCTCATACATTTCCCTGTATCGCCATGTTTTCACGCATATCCCATAGCTTCCACTATATAGCCCTGTATTCGAGCACCTCTCATGTCTTCCCCTATATCGCTGTGTTTTCGTGCACCTCTCATACCTTCCCCGATATCGCTGTGTTTTCACGCACCTCTCATAACTTCTCCTATATCACTGTATTTTTGCGCACCTCTCATACCTTCCCCTATATCGCCGTGTTTTTTATCACATCTCATAACGTCCCCCATATTGCTGTGTATTCGCGCACCTCCCATAGAATCCCCTATATCGCTGTGCCTTCGCACACATCTCATACCTTCCCCTATATCGTCCTGTTTTCACGCACCTCCCATACCTTCCCTTTTATCGTTGTGTTTTCGTGCACCTCTCATACCTTCCCCTATATTGCTGTGTTTTCGCGCATCTTTCATGGTTTCCCCAATATTGCTGTGTATTCATGCACATCTCATACCGTCCCTTATATCGCTGTGCTTTCGCGCACCTCCCATAGCTACGCCCACGTCGCTGTGTTTTCGCGCACCTCTCATACCTTCCCCTATATCGCTGTCTTTTTGCGCACATCCCATAGCTTCATCTTTATCGCTGTGTTATTGCTCACCTCTGATAGCTTCCCCTATATCACTGTGTTTTCACGCACCACTCATGCCTTCACCTATATCGCTATGTTTTCGCTCCTGTCATTACTTCCATTATATCGCTGTGTTTTCTCACACCTCTGATACATTCCCCTGTATCGCCGTGTTGTCACGCACCTCTCATAATTTCCCCTACATCGCTGTATTCTCGCACACCTCTCATACCTTCTCCAAAATCACTGTGTTTTCGCGCACGTCCCATAGCGTCCCCTATATCGCTGTGTTTTCGGACATCTCTCATACCTTTCCCAATATCGCCATGTTTTCGCGCACCTCCCATAGCATCCTGTATATCGTGTGCCTTCGCGCACCTCTCATACCTTCCCCTATATCGCCCTGTTTTCGCATACATCCCATTCCTTCCCCTGTATCGCTGTGTTTTAGTGCACCTCTCATACCTTCCCTTATATTGCCCTGTTTTCGCGCAGCTCCCATACCTTCCCCGATATCGCTGTGTTTTCGTGCACCTCTCATACCTTCTCCTATATCGCTGTCTTTTTGCGCACCTCTCATACCTTCCCCTATATCGCTGTGTTTTCGCACACCTCTCATGGCTTCCCGACTATCGCCGTGTATTCATGCACATCTCATAGCTTTCCCTATATCGCTGTGTTTTCGCGCACCTCTCATACCTTCCCCTATATCGATGTATCTTTGCGCACATCTCATAACGTCCCCTATATGGCTGTGTATTCGCGCACCTCCCATACCATCCCCTATATCACTGTGCCTTCGCGCACCTCTCATGCAGTCCCGTATATCGCTGTGTTTCTTCACACCTCTCACACCTTCCCCAATATCACCGTGTTTTCATGCACATCTCATAATGTCCCCAATGTCGCTGGGTTTTCACGCACCTCTCATAACTTCCCCTATATCGCCCTGTTTTCGCGCTCCTCTCATACCTTCCCCAATATCACTGTGTTTTCACGCAGCTCTCATACCTTCCTCTATATCGCTGTGTTTTTGCACACCTCTCATGGCTTCCCGACTATCGCCGTGTATTCATGCACATCTCATACCTTCCCCTATATCGCTGTGTTTTCGCGCACCTCCCATAGCTTCGCCTACATCGCCGTTTTCGTGCACCTCTCATACCTTACGCTATATCGAAGTATTTTTGCGCACATCTCATACCTTCCCCTATATCGCTATGAATTTGCGCACTTGCCATACCATGCCCTATATCACTGTGCCTTTGCGCACCTCTCATGCATTCCCGTATACCGCTGTGTTTTTGCACACCTCTCATACCTTCCCCAAATTCACCGTGGTTTCATGCACATCTCATAACGTCCCCAATGTCGCTAGGTTTTCACGCACCTCTCATACCTTCCCCTATATCACTGTGTTTTCACGCAGCTCTCATACATTCCCCTATATCGCTGTGTTTTCGCAGACCTCTTATGGCTTCCCGACTATCGCCGTGTATTCATGCACATCTCATACCTTCCCCTATATCGCTGTGCTTTCGCGCACCTCTCATAACTTCTCCTAATTCGCTGTATTTTTGCGCAGTTCCTATACCTTCCCCTATATTGCCGTGTTTTCATGCACATCTCATAACATCCCCTATATCACTGTGTATTCGCGCACCTCCCATAGCATCCCTTATATTGGTGTGCTTTCGCGCACCTCTCATACCTTCCCCGATATCGCCCTGTATTCGCGCTCCTTCCATACCTTCCCCTATATTGCTGTGTTTTTATGCACCTCTCATACCTCCCCCTATATCGCTGTATTTTCACGCACCTCTCATAATTTCTCCTATATCGCCGTATTTTTGCGCTCCTCTCATGGCTTCTCCAATATCGCCGCGTTTTCATGCACATCTCTGAACGTCCCATATATCGCTGTGTATTTGCGCAACTGCCATAGCATCCCCTATATCACTGTGCCTTCGCGCATCTCTCATACCTTCCCCTATGTCGCCCTGTTTTCGTACACCTCCCATACCGTCCCCTATATCGCTGTATTTTCGCACACCTCTCATGGCTTCCCCAATATCGCCGTGTTTTCATGCACATCTCATAACGGCTCCTATATCTCTGTGTAATCATGCACCTCCCATAGCATCCCCTATATCGCTGTGCCTTCGCGCATCGCTCATACCTTCCCCTATATCGCCCTGTATCCCGTGCACCTCACATGGTTTTGCCTACATCGCTGTGTTTTTGCGCACCTCTCATACCTTCCCCTATATCGCCGTGTTTTCGCGTACCTCTCATTTCTTCACCTACATGCTGTGTTTTCCCTCCTCTCATTACTTCCCCTATATCGCAGTGTTCTCGCACTTCTGATACAGTTCCCTGTATCAACGTGTTTTCCAGCCCCTCCCATACCTTCCCCTATAGTGCTGTGCCTTCGCGCACCTCTCATACCTTCCCCTATATCGCCCTGTTTTCGCGCACATCGCATACCTTCCACTATATTGCCCTGTTTTCGCGCACCTCTCATGTCTTCCACTACATCGCTATGTTCTCTGGCACCTCTGATGCATTCTCCTGTAACGCCAAGTTTTCGCGCACCTCTCATACTTTCCCCTATATCGCTGTGTTTTTGCGCACCTCCCATAGCATTCCCTATATCGCTGTGCCTTCGTGCACCTCTCATACCTTCCCCTATATCGCTGTCTTTTCGCGCACATCCCATAGATTCACCTTTATCGCTGTGTTATTGCTCACCTCTCATAGCTTCCCCTGTATCGCCGTGTTTTTGCTCACCTCTCATAGCTTCCCCTATATCGCTATGTTTTCGCGCACCTCTCATGTCTTCACCTAGATCGCTATGTTTTCGATCCTCTCAATACTTCCCCTATATCGCTGTGTTTTCTCACACGTCTGATACATTCTCCCGTATCGCCGTGTTTTCGCACACCTCTCATAATTTACCCTATATCGCCCTGTTTTCGTGCACATCCCATAACTTCCACTATATTGCCCTGTTTTCCCACACCGCTCATGTATTCCACTACATCGCTGTGTTTTCTGGCACCTCTGATGCATTCCCCTGTAACGCCAAGTTTTCGCGCACCTCTCATACTTTCCCCTATATCGCTGTGTTTACGCGCACCTCTCATACCTGCCCCTATATCGCCATGTTTTTATGCGCATCTCATACCGTCTCCTATATTGCTGTGTTTTTGCGCACCTTCCATAGCATCCCTTATATCGCTGTGCCTTCGTGCTCCTCTCATACGTTCCCCTATATCACCCTGTTTTCGCGCACCTCCTATACGTTCCCTTATATCACTGCGTTTTCGTGCACATTTCATACCTTCCCCTATATCGCTGTGTTCTCGCACACCTCTCATAACTTCTCCTATATCGCTGTGTTTTTGTGCACCTCTCATACCTTCCCTAATATCTTTGCGTTTTCATGCACATCTCATCACATCCCCTATATCGCTGTGCACTCACGCACCTCCCATAGCATCCCCTATATCGCTGTGCCTTGCGCACCTCTCATAACTTCCCCTATATCGCTGTCTTTTCACGCACATCCCATAGATTCACCTTTATCGCTGTGTTACAGCTCACCTCTCATAGCTTCCCCTGTATCGCCGTGTTTTTGCTCACCTCTGATAGCTTCCCCTATATCGCCATGTTTTCGCGCACCTCTCATGTCTTCACCTAGATCGCTATGTTTTCGATCCCCTCAATACTTCCCCTATATCGCTGTGTTTTCTCGCACGTCTGATACATTCTCCCGTATCGCCGTGTTTTTGCACACCTCTCATAATTTACCCTATATCGCCGTGTTTTCGCACACCTCTCATAACTTCCCCTATATCACTGTGTTTTCGCGCACGTCCCATTGCGTCCTCTATATCGCTGTGTTTTCGCGCAGCTCTCATAGCTTCCCCTATATCGCCCTGTTTTCGTGCACATCCCATAGCTTCCACTATATTGCCCTGTTTTCGCGCACCTTTCATGTATTCCACTGCATCGCTGTGTTTTCTGGCACCTCTGATGCATTCCCCTGTAACGCCAAGTTTTCGCGCACATCTCATACTTTCCCCTATATCGCCGTGTTTACGCGCACCGCTCATACCTGCCCCTATATCGCCAAGTTTTTATGCACATCTCATACCGTCTCCTATATCGCTGTGTTTTTGCGCACCTCCCATAGCATCCCCTATATCGCTGTGCCTTCGTGCACCTCTCATACCTTCCCCTATATCGCCCTGTTTTCGCACACCTCTCATACCTCCCCTTATATCACTGTGTTTTCACGCACCTCTCATAACTTCTCCTGTATTACTGTATTTTTGCGTACCTCTCATAACTTCCCCTATATTGCCGTGTTTTTACGCACATCTCATAACGTCCCCTATATCGCTGTGTATTCGCGCACCTCCCATAGCATCCCGTATATCGCTGTGCCTTCACGAACCTCTCATACCTTCCGCTATATCGCACAATTTTCATGCACCTCCGATTCCTTCCCCTATATCGCTGTGTTTACACACACCTCTCATAACTTCTCCTATATCACTGAGTTTTTGTGCACCTCTCATACCTCCCCTAATATCGCTGAGTTTTCATGCACATCTCATCACGTCCCCTGTATCGCTGTGTATTCGCGCACCTCCCATAGCATCCCCTATATCCCTGTGCCTTGCACACCTCTCATCGTTTTCCTTATATCGCTGTCTTTTCGCGCACGTCCCATAGATTCAGTTTTATCACTGTATTATTGCTCACCTCTCATAGCTTCCCCTGTATCGCCGTGTTTTTGTTCACCTCTCATAGCTTCCCCCATATCGCCGTGTTTTCGCGCACCTCTCATGTCTTCACCTAGATCGCTGTTTTCGCTCCTCTCAATACTTCCCCTATATCGCTGTTTTTTTTCGCACAATTGATACATTCTCCCGTATCGCTGTGTTTTCGCACACCTCTCATTATTTCCCCTATATCGCCGTGTTCTCGCGCACCTCTCATACCTTCCCCTATATGGCCCTGTTTTCGCGCACATCCCATACTTTCCACTATATTACCCTGTTTTCATGCACCTCTCATGTCTTCCACTACATCGCTGTGTTTTCTGGCACCTCTGATGCATTCCCCTGTAACGCCAAGTTTTCGCGCACCTCTCATACTTCCCCTATGTCGCCGTATATATGCGCACCTCTCATACCTCCCCCTATATTGCCATGTTTTTATGCACATCTCATACCGTCTCCTATATCGCTGTGTTTTCGCGCACTCCCATAGCATCCCCTATATCGCTGTGCCTTGCGCACCTCTGATAGCTTCCCCTATATCACTGTCTTTTCGCTCACATCCCATAGATTCACCTTTATCGCTTTGTTCTTGCTCACCTCTCATAGCTTCCCCTGTATCACCGTGTTTTCGCACACCTCTCATAATTTCCCCTTTATCGCCGTGTTCTCGCACACCTCTCATACCTTACCCTATATCGCCCTGTTTTCGTGCACATTGCATAGCTTCCACTATATTGCCCTGTTTTCCCGCACCTCTCTTGTATTCCACTACATCACTGTGGTTTCTGGCACCTCTGATGCATTCCCCTGTAACGCCAAGTTTTCGAGCACCTGTCATACTTTCCCCTATCTCGCTGTGTTCTCGCACATCTCTCATACCTTCCCCTATATCACTGTGTTTTCGCGCACGTCCCATAGCGTCCTCTATATCGCTGTGCTTTCATGCACCTCTCATACCTTCCCCTACATTGCCCTGTTTTAGCGCACATCCCATAGCTTCCACTATATAGCCGTTTTTGCGCACCTCTCATGTCTTCCCCTACATCGCTGTGTTTTCTCACACCTCTGATGCATTCCCCTGTAACGCCAAGTTTTCGCGCACCTCTCATAATTTCCCCTATATCACCGTGTTTTCGCGCACCTCTCATAGCTTCCCTTATATCGCCGTGTTTTCATACACATCTCATACCGTCCCCTATATCACTGTGTTTTCGCGCACCTCCCATAACATCCCCTATATCGCTGTGCCTTCGTGCACCTCTCATACCTTCTCCTATATCGCCGTGTTTTCATGCACATCTCATAACGTCCCCTATATTGCTGGGTTTTCACGCACCTCTCATAACTTCCCCTATATCGTCCTGTTTTTGCGCACCTCTCAGAACTTCCCCTATATCGCTGTGTTTTCACACACCTCTCATGGTTTCCCGACTATCGCCGTGTATTCATGCACATCTCATACTGTCCCCTATATCGCTGTGTCTTGCGCACCTCTCATACCTTCCCCTATATCGCTGTCCTTTCGCACACATCCCAGAGATTCACTTTTATCACTGTGTTATTGCTCACCTCTCATAGCTTCCCCTGTATTGCCGGGTTTTAGCTCACCTCTCATAGCTTCCACTATATTGCCTTGTTTTCGCGCACCTCTCATGTCTTCCCCTATATCACTGTGTTTTCGCGCACCTTCGATAGCATCCCCTATATTGCTGTGCCTTCGCATACCTCTCATAACTTCATCTATATCACCCTGTTTTCGAGCACCTTCCATACCTTCTCCTGTATCGCTGTGCCTTGCGCACCTCTCGTACCTTCCCCTATATCGCTGTCTTGTCGCGCACATCCTATAGATTCACCTTTATCGCTGTGTTATTGCTAACGTCTCATAGCTTCCCCTACATCGCCGTGATTTTATGCACATCTCATAACGTCCCCTATATCGCTGTGTATTCGTGCACCTCCCATACCTTCCCCTATATCGCTGTGTTTTCGCACACCTCTCATAACTTCTCCTATCTTGCTGTGTTTTTGTGCACCTCTCATACCTTCCCTAATACCGTTGTGTTTTCTTGCACATCTCATCACGTCCCCTATATCGCTGTGTATTCGCGCACCTCCCATAGCATCCCCTATATCGCTTTGCCTTCATGCACCTCTCATACCTTCCACTATATCGCTCTGTTTTTGCGCACCTCCCATTCCTTCACCTATATCGCAGTGTATTCACGCACCTCCCATAGCATCCCCTATATGGCTGTGCCTTGCGCACCACTCATACCTTTCCCTATATCGATGTCTTTTCGCGGGCATCCCATAGTTTCACCTTTATCGCTGTGTTATTGCTCACCTCTCATAGCTTCCCCTGTATCGCCGTGTTTTTGCTCACTTCTCATAGCTTCCCCTATATCACCGTGTTTTCGCGTACCTTTCCTGTCTTCCACTATATCACTGTGTTTTCGCGCACCTTCCATAGCATCCCCTATATTGCTATGCCTTCGCATACCTCTCATAACTTCATCTATATCACCCAGTTTTCGATCACCTTCCATACCTTCCCCTATATCGCTGTGTTTTCGTGCACCTCTCATACCTCCCCCTATATCGCTGTGCCTTGCGCACCTCTCATACCTTCCCCTATATCGCTGTCCTTTCGCGCACATCCCATAGATTCACCTTTATTGCTGTGCTATTGCTCACCTCTCATAGCTTCCCCGGTATCGCTGTGTTTTTGCGCACCTCTCATAACGTCCCCTATATCGCTGTGTATTCGCGCACCTCCCATAGCATCCCCTATATCGCTGTGCCTTCGCGCACCTCTCATACCTTCCCCTATATCGCCCTGTTTTCACGCACCTCCCATTCCTTCACCTATATCGCCCTGTTTTCGCGCACCTCCCATTCCTTCACCTATATCGCTGTTTTCGTGCATCTCTCATACCTTTCCCTATATTGCTGTGTTTTCACACACCTCTCATAACTTCTCCTATATCGCTGTGTTTTTGTGCACCTCTCATACCCTCCCTAATATCGCTGCGTTTTCATGCACATCTCATCACGTCCCCTATATCGCTGTATATTCATGCACCTCCCATAGCATCCCCTAAATCGCTGTGCCTTCGTGCACCTCTCATACCTTCCCCTATATCACCCTGTTTTCGCGCTCCTCCTATACCTTCCCTTATATCGCTGCGTGTTCATGCACCTCTCATACCTTACCCTATATTGCCTTGTTTTCGCGCACCTCCTATACCTTCCCTTATATCGCTGCGTTTTCGTGTACCTCTCATATCTCCCCCTATATCGTTGTGTTTTCACGCACCTCTCATAACTTCTCCTATATTTCTGTATTTTTGCGCACCTCTCATAACTTCCCCAATATCGCCGTGATTTTACGCACATCTCATAACGTCCCCTATATCGCTGTGTATTCGTGCACCTCCCATACCTTCCCCTATATCGCTGTGTTTTCGCACACCTCTCATAACTTCTCCTATATAGCTGTGTTTTTGTGCACCTCTCATACCTTCCCTAATACCGTTGCGTTTTCATGCACATCTCATCACGTCCTTTATATCGCTGTGTATTCACGCACATCCCATAGTATCCCCTATATCGCTGTGCCTTGCGCACCTCTCATAGCTTCCCCTATATCGCTGTCTTTTCGTGCACGTCCCATAGATTCACCTTTATCGCTGTGTAATTGCTCACCTGTCATAGCTTTCCCTGTATCTCCGTGTTTTTACTCACCTCTCATAACTTCCCCTATATCGCTGTGTTTTCGCGCACCTCTCATGTCTTCACCAAGATTGCTATGTTTTCGCCCCTCTCAATACTTCCCCTATAGCGCTGTTTTCTCGCACATCTGATACATTCTCCCGTATCGACGTGTTTTCGCACACCTCTCATAATTTAACCTATATCGCCGAATTCTCGCACACCTCTCATACCTTCCCCTATATCTTTGTGTTTTTGCACACGTCCCATTGCGTCCCCTATATCGCTGTGTTTTTTGTGCATCTCTCATACCTTCCCCTATATCGTCCTGTTTTCATGCACATCCCATATCTTCCACTATATTGCCCTGTTTTCGCGCACCTTTCATGTATTCCACTACATCGCTGTGTTTTCTGGCACCTCTGATGCATTCCCCTGTAACGCCAAGTTTTCGCGCACCTCTCATACTTTCCCCTATATCGCCGTGTTTACGCGAACCTCTCATACCTCCCCCTATATCGCCATGTTTTTATGCACATCTCATACCGTCCCCTATATTACTGTGTTTTCGCGCACCTCCCATAGCATCCCCTATATCGCTGTGCCTTCGTGCACCTCTGATACCTTCCCCTATATCGCCCTGTTTTCGTGCACCTCTCATACCTTCCCCTATTTCGCTGTGTTTTCATGCACATCTCATCACGTCCCCTACATCGCTGTGCATTCGTGCACCTCCCATAGCATCCCCTATATCGCTGTGACTTTGCGCACCTCTCATACCTTCCCCTATGTCGCCCTGTCTTCGCACACTCCCATAGCGTCGCCTATATCGCTGTATTTTCGCACACCTCTCATGGCATCCCCAATATCGCCGTGTTTTCATGCACATCTCATAATCTCCCCTATATCTCTGTGTACTCATGCAACTCCCATAGCATCCCCTATATCGCTGTGCCTTCGTGCACCTCTCATACCTTCTCCTATATCGCTGTGTTTTCATGCTCGTCTCATAACGTCCCCTATATCGCTGGGTTTTCACGCACCTCTCATAAATTCCACTATATCGCCCTGATTTCGAGCACCTCCCATACCTTCCCCTATATCGCTGTGTTTTCGTGTACCTCTCATACCTCCCCCTATATCGCTGTGTATTCACACACCTCTCATAACTTCCCCTATATCGCCCTGCTTTCGAGCACCTCCCATGCCTTCCCCTATATCGCTGTGTTTTCGTGTACCTCTCATACCTCCCCCTATATCGCTGTGTTTTCACACACCTCTCATAACTTCTCCTATATTGCTGTATTTTTGCGCACCTCTCATAACTTCCCCTGTATCGCCGTGTTTTTATGCACATCTCATAACGTCCCCTATATCGCTGTGTATTCGAGCACCTCCCATTCCTTCCCGTGTATATCTCTGTGTTTTCGTGCACCTTTCATACCTTCCCCTATATCGCTGTGTTTTCGCACACCTCTCATATCTTCTCCCATATCACTGTGTTTTTGTACACCTCTCATACCTTCCCTAATATCGCTGCGTTTTCATGCACATCTCATCACATCCCCTATATCACTGTGTTTTCACTCACCTCTCATAGCTTCCCCTATATCGCCGTGTTTTCGCGCACCTCTCATGTCATCACCTAGATCGCTATGTTTTCGCTCCTCCTAATACTTCCCCTATATCGCTGTGTTTTCTAGCACATCTCATACATTCTCCCGTATCGCCGTGTTTTCGCACACCTCTCATAATTTCCCCTATATCGCCGTGTTGTCACACACCTCTCATACCTTCCCCTATATCGCTGTGTTTTTGTGCACCTCTCATACCTTCCCCAATATCGCCCTGTTTTCGTGCATCTCCTATACCTTCCCTTATATTGTTACGTTTTCGTGCACCTCTCATACCGTCCCGTATATTGCCCTGTTTTCGTGCACCTCCTATACCTTCCCTTGTATCGCTGCATTTTCGTGCACCTCTCATACCTTCCCCTATATCGCTGTGTTTTCATGCACATCTCATAACGTCCCCTATTTCACTGTGTATTCGTGCACCTCCCATAACATTCTCTATATCGCTCTGCCTTCACACACCTCTCATACCTTCACCTATATCACTGTGTTTTCACGCACCTCTCATAACTTCCCCTATATCGCTGTGTTTTTGCACACCTCTCATGGATTCCCGTCTATCGCCGTGTATTCATGCACATCTCATACCGTCCCGTATATCGCTGTGCTTTCGCGCACCTCTCATACCTTCCCCTATATCGCTGTGTTTTTGTGCACCTCTCATACCTTCACTAATATCGTTGCATTTTCATGCACATCTCATCACATTCCCCATATCGCTGTGCATTCACGCACCTCCAATAGTATCCCGTATATCGCTGTGCATTCACGCACCTGGCATAGTATCTCCTATATCGCTGTGCCTTCGCGCACCTCTCATACCTTCCCCTATATCGCCCTGTTTTCGTGCATCTCCCATTCCTTCCCCTATATCGCTGTGTTTTCGTGCACCTTTCATACCTTCCCCTATATCACTGTGTTTTCACACACCTCTCATAACTTCTCCTATATCGCTGTGTTTTTGTGCACCTCTCATACCTTCCCTAATATCGCTGCATTTTCATGCACATCTCATCATGTGCCCTATATCGCTGCGTATTCATGCACCTCCTATAGCATCCCCTATATCGCTGTCTTTTTGCGCACATCCCATAGATTCACCTTTATCGCTGTGTTATTGCTCACCTCTCATAGCTTCCCCTGTATCGCCGTGTTTTTGCTCACCTCTCATACCTTCCCTAATATCGATGCGTTTTCATGCACATCTCATAACGTCCTCTATATTGCTGGGTTTTCACGCACCTCTCATAACTTCCCCTATATCACTGTGTTTTTGCGCACCTCCCATAGCATCCCCTATATCGCCGTGCCTTCGTGCACTTCTCATACCTTCCCCTATATCACCGTGTTTTCATGCACATCTCATAACGTCCTCTATATTGCTGGGTTTTCACGCACCTCTCATAACTTCCCCTATATCACTGTGTTTTCGCACACCTCTCATGGATTCTCGACTATCGCCGTGTATTCATGCACATCTCATACCGTCCCCTATATCGCTGTGTTTTCGCATACCTCTCATACCCTCCCCTATATCGATGTCTTTTCGCACACATCCCATAGATTTACCTTTATCGCTGTGTTATTGCTCACCTCTCATAGCTTCCCCTGTATCGCTGGGTTTTAGCTCACCTCTCATAGCTTCCACTATATTGCCTTGTTTTCGCGCACCTCTCATGTCTTCCCCTATATCACTGTGTTTTTGCGCACCTTCCATAGCATCCCCTATATTGCTGTGTTTTTGTGCACCTCTCATACCTTCACTAATATCGTTGCATTTTCATGCACATCTCATCACGTCCCCTATATCACTGTGCATCTACGCACCTCCCATAGTATCCCCTATATCGCTGTGCCTTGGCGCACCTCTCAAACCTTCCCCTATATCGCCCTGTTTTCGTGCATCTCCCATTCCTTCCCCTATATCTCTGTGTTTTCGTGCACCTTTCATACCTTCACCTATATCACTGTGTTTTCACACACCTCTCATAACTTCTACTATATCGCTGTGTTTTTGTGCACCTCTCATACCTTCCCTAATATCGCTGCATTTTCATGCACTTCTCACCACGTGCCCTATATCGCTGCGTATTCATGCACCTCCTATAGCATCCCCTATATCGCTGTGCCTTGCGCACCTCTCATACCTTCCCCTATATCGCTGTCTTTTTGCGCACATCCCATAGATTCACCTTTATCGCTGTGTTATTGCTCACCTCTCATAGCTTCCCCTATATCACCATGTTTTTGCTCACCTCTCATAGATTCCCCTATATCGCCCTGTTTTCATGCACCTCCCATACCTTCCCCAATATCGCTGTGTTTTCGTGCTCTTCTCATACCTTCCCCTATATCACTGTGTTTTCGCACACCTCCCATAGCAAACCCTATATTGCTGTGCCTTCGCACACCTCTCATACCTCCCTCTATATCGCCTTGTTTTCGAGCACCTCCCATACCTTCCCCTTATCGCTGTGTTTTCGTGTACCTCTCATACCTCCCCCTATATCGCTGTGTTTTCACGCACCTCCCATAGCATCCCCTATATTGCTGTGCCTTGCGCACTTCTCATACCTTCCCCTATATCGCTGTCTTTTCGCGCACATCCCACAGATTCAGCTTTATTGCTGTGTTATTGCTCTCCTCTCATAGCTTCCCCTGTATTGCCGTGTTTTTGCTCACCTCTCATGTCTTCACCTAGATCGCTATTTTTTCGCTCCTCTCAATACTTCCCCTATATCGCTGTGTTTTCTCGCACATTCTCATACATTCTCATACATTCCCCTATATCGCCCTGTTTTCGTGCATCTCCCATTCCTTCCCCTATATCGCTGTGTTTTCGAGCACCTTTCATACTTTCCCCTACATCACTGTGTTTTCACACACCTCTCATAACTTCTACTATATCGCTGTGTTTTTGTGCACCTCTCATACCTTCCCTAATATCGCTGCATTTTCATGCACATCCAATCACGTCCCCTATATCACTGTGTATTCACGCAGCTCCCATAGCATCCCCTATATCGCTGTGCCTTGCGCACCTCTCATACCTTCCCCTATATCGCTGTCTTTTTGCGTACATCCCATAGATTCACCTTTATCGCTGTGTTATTGCTCACCTCTCATAGCTTCCCGTATCACCATGTTTTTGCTCACCTCTCATAGATTCCCCTATATCGCCCTGTTTTCGTGCACTTCCCATACCTTCCCCGATATCGCTGTGTTTTTGTACACCTCTCATACCTTCCCCTATATCGCTGTGATTTCAGGCACCTCTCATGGCTTCCCCAATATCGCCGTGTATTCATGCACATCTCATACCATCCCCTATATCGCTGTGTTTTCGCGCACCTCCCATTGCTTCGCGTACATTTCTGTTTTCGCGCACATCACATAGCTTCACCTTGATCGCTGTGTTATTGCTCACCTCTCATAGCTTACCCTATATCGTCATGTTTTCACGCACCTCGCATGTCTTCACCTATATCGCTATGTTTTGGCTACTATCATTACTTCCCCTATATCGCTGTGTTTCTCGCACCTCTGATACGTTCTCCTGTATTGCCATGTTTTCGCGCACCTCTTACAATTTCCCCTATATCGCCATGTTCACGCACACCTCCCATACCTTCCCCTTATCGCTGTGTTTTCGTGTACCTCTCATACCTCCCCCGATATCGTTGTGTTTGCACGCACCTCTCATAAATTCTCCTATACTGCTGTGTTTTTGTTCACCTCTCATAACTTCCCTCATATAGCTGAGTTTTCATGCACATCTCATCACGTCCACTATATCGCTGTGTTTCTCGCACCTCTGATACGTTCTCCTGTATTGCCATGTTTTCGCGCACCTCTTACAATTTCCCCTATATCGCCATGTTCACGCACACCTCCCATACCTTCCCCTCATCGCTGTGTTTTCGTGTACCTCTCATACCTCCCCCGATATCGTTGTGTTTGCACGCACCTCTCATAAATTCTCCTATACTGCTGTGTTTTTGTTCACCTCTCATAACTTCCCTCATATAGCTGAGTTTTCATGCACATCTCATCACGTCCACTATATCGCTGTGTATTCATGCACCTCCCATAGCATCCCCTATATCGCTGTGTTTTCGCGCACCTCTCATACCTTCCCCTATATTGCCGTTTTCACGCACCTCCCATTTCTTCCCCTATATCGCTGTGCTTTCACACACCTCTCATAATTTCTCCTACATTGCTGTATTTTTGTGCACCTCTCATAACTTCCCCTATATCGCTGTGTTTTTGTGCACCTCTCATACCTTCCCCTATATCACTGTGTTTTCGCGCACGTCCCATAGCGTCCCCTATATCGCTGTGTTTTCGCGCACCTCTCATTCCTTCCCCTATATCGCCCTGTTTTCGAGCACATCCCATAGCTTCCACTATATTGCCCTGTTTTCGCGGAACTCACATGTCTTCCCCTACATCACTGTGTTTTCTCGCACTTCTGATGCATTCTCATGTAACGCCAAGTTTTCACGCACCTCTCATAATTTCTCCTATATTGCCGTGTTTTCGCGTACCTCTCATAGCTTCACCTATATCACCATGTTTTCATACACATCTCATACCGTCCCCTATATCACTGTGTTTTCGCGCACCTCCTATAGCAGCCCCTACATCGCTGTGCCTTCGTGCACCTCTCACACCTTCCCCTATATCGCCCTGTTTTCGCGCACCTCCTATACTTTCCCCTATGTCGCTGTGTTTTCACGCATCTCTCATGGCTTCCTCAATGTCGCCGTGTATTCATGCATGTCTCATACCGTCCCCTATATCACTGTGTTTTCGCGCACCTCCCATAGATTCGCCTACATCGCTGTTTTCGCACACCTCTCATATCTTCCCCTATATCGCTGTCTTTTCGCGCACATCCCATAGCTTCACCTTTATCGCTGTGTTAATGCTCAACTCTCATAGCTTCCCCTATATCGCCGTTTTTCGCACACCTCGCATGTCTTCACCTATATCGCTATGTTTTCGCTCCAATCATTACTTCCCCTATATCGCTGTGTTTTCTCGCACCTCTGAAACATTCCCCTGTATCACAATGTTTTCGCACACCTCTTATAATTTCCCTAATATCGCCGTGTTCTCGCAGACTTCTCATGCCTTCCCCTATATCACTGTGTTTTTGCGCACGTCCCATAGCGTCCCCTATATCGCTGTGTTTTCTCGCACCTCTGATGCATTCCCCTGTATCGCCGTGTTTTCGGGCACATCCCATAGCTTCCACTATATTGCCCTGTTTTTGTGCACCTCTCATGTCTTCTCCAATATCACTGTGTTTTCGCGCACCTCCCATAGCATCGCCTGTATAGCAGTGCCTTCGCGCACCTCTCTTGCCTTCCCCTATATCGCCCTGTTTTCGCGCACTTCCCATACATTCCCCTATATCGCTGTGTTTTCATGCACCTCCCATAGCATCCCCTATATTGCTGTGCCTTCGCGCACCTATCTTACCTTCCCCTATATAGCCCTGTTTTCGCGCACCTCCCATACATTCCCCTATATCGCTGTGTTTTCGTGCACCTCTCATACCTCTCCCTATATCGCTGTGTTTTCACGCACCTCTCATAACTTCTCCTATATCGCTGTATTTTTGTGCACCTCTCATAGCTTCCCCAATATAGCCGTGTTTCCATGCACATCTCTTAAAGTCCCCTATATCGCTGTGTATTCGCGCACCTCCCATAGAGTCCCCTATATCGCTGTGTTTTCGCACACCTCTCATACCTTCCCCATATCGCCCTGTTTTCGCGCACATTCCATAGCTTCCACTATATTGCCCTGTTTTCGCGCACCTCTCATGTCTTCCCCTACATAGCTGTATTTTCTCGCACTTCTGATGCATTCCCACGTAACGCCAAGTTTTCACGCACCTCTCATACTTTCCCCTATATCACTGTGTTTTCGTGTACCTCTCATAGCTTCCCATATATCACCGTGTTTTCATAGACATCTCATACCGTCACCTATATCACTGTGTTTTCGCGCACCTCCCATAGCATCCCTTATATCGCTGTGTCTTCGGGCACCTCTCATACCTTCCGCTATATCGCCCTGTTTTCGCGCTCCTCCTATAATTTCCCCTATATCGCTGTGTTTTCACGCACCTCTTATGGCTTCCCCAATATCGCCGTGTATTCGTGCTCGTCTCATACCGTCCCCTACATCGCTGTGTTTTCGTGCACCTCTTATAATTTCCCCATATTGCCGTGTTCTCGCAGACCTCTCATACCTTCCCCTATATCACTGTGTTTTCGTGCAAGTCCCATAGCGTCCCCTATATCGCTGTGTTATCTCGCACCTCTGATGCATTCCCCTGTATCTCCGTGTTGTCACGCACATCCCATAGCTTCTACTATATTGCCCTGTTTTTGCGCACCTCTCATGTCTTCCCCTATTTCACTGTGTTTTCGCACACCTCCCATAGCATCTCCTATATTGCTGTGCCTTCGCGCACCTCTCATACCTTCCCATATATGGCCCTGTTTTCGCGCACCTCCCATACAATCCCCCATATCGCTGTGTTTTCGTGCACCTCTCATACCTCCCCCTATATCGCTGTGTTTTCACGCACCTCTCGCAACTTCTCCTATATCGCTGTATTTTTGTGCACCTCTCATGGCTTCCCCAATATCGTCGTGTTTTCGTGCACATCTCTTAACATCCCCTATATCGCTGGGTTTTCACGCACCTCTCATAACTTTGCCTATATCGCCCTGTGTTCGCACTCCTCTCATACATTCCCCTGTATCACTGTCTTTTCGCGCACATCCCATAGCTTCACCTTTATCGCTGTGTTATTGCTCACCTCTCATAGATTCCCCTATATCGCCGTGTTTTCGCGCACCTCTCATTTCTTCACCTAGATCGCTATGTTTTCGCTCTTCTCATTAATTCCCCTATATCGCTGTGTTTTCTCGCACATCTGATATATTCTCCTGTACCGCCGTGTTTTCGCGCACCTCTCATAATTTCGCCTATATCGCCGTGTTCTCGCACACCTCTCATACCATCCCCTATGTCACTCTGTTTTCGCGCACGTCCCATAGCTTCCACTACATTGCCCTGTTTTCGCGCACCTCTCATGTCTTCCCCTACATCGCTGTGTTTTCTCACACCTCTGATGCATTCCCCTATAACGCCAAGTTTTCGCGCACCTCTCCTACTTTCCCCTGTATCGCCGTGTTCTCGCGCAGCTCGCATACCTTCCCCTATATCACTGTGTTTTCACGCACGTCCCATGGAGTCCCCTATATTGCTGTGTTTTCGCGTAGCTCTCATTTCTTCCCCGATATCTCCGTGTTTTCATGCACATCTCATACCATCCCCTATATCACTGTGCCTTCGCGCACCTCTCATACCTTCCCCTATATCGCTGTGTTTTCGTGCACCTCTCATACCTTCACACCTTCCCCTATATCGCTGTGTTTTCACTCACCTCTCATAACTTCTCATATATCGCCATGTTTTTGCGGACCTCTCATAATTTCCCCTGTATAGCCATGTTCTTGCACACCTCTCATACCTTCCACGATATCACTGTGTTTTCGCGCACGTCCCATAGCATCCCCTGTATCGCTGTGTTTTCGGACACCTCTCATACCTTTCCCTGTATTGCCATGTTTTCACGCATATCCCATAGCTTCCACTATATAGCCCTGTTTTCGAGCACCTCTCATGTCTTCCCCTATATCACTGTGTTTTCGCGCACCTCCCATACCTTCCTCCTTATCGCTGTGTTTTCGTGCACCTCTCATACCTTCCCCTATATCGCTGTGTTTTCACGCACCTCTCATAACTTCTCCTATATCGCTGTATTTTTGCGCACCTCTCATACTTTCCCCTATATCGCCGTGTTTTCAATCACATCTCATAACGTCCCCCATATTGCTGTGCATTCGCGCACCTCCCATAGAATCCCCTATATTGCTGTGCCTTCGCGCACATCTCATACCTTCCCCTATATCGTCCTGTTTTCGCGCACCTCCCATACCTTCCCTTTAAACGTTGTTTTTCGTGCACCTCTCAAACCTTCCCCTATATTGCTGTGTTTTCGCGCATCTCTCATGGCTTCCCCAATATTGCCGTGTATTCATGCACATCTCATACCGTCCCTTATATCACTGTGCCTTCGCGCACTTCCCATAGCTACGCCCACGTCGCTGTGTTTTCGTGCACCTCTCATACCTTCCCCTATATCGCTGTCTTTTTGCACACATCCCATAACTTCATCTTTATCGCTGTGTTATTGCTCACTTCTCATAGCTTCCCCTATATCGCCGTGTTTTCGCGCACCTCTCATGGAATCCCCAATATCGCCATGTGTTCATGCACATCTCATAACGTCCCCAATGTCGCTGGGTTTTCACGCACCTCTGATGGCTTCCCCGATATCGCCGTGCATTCATGCACATCTCATACCGTTCCCCATATCGCTGTGTTTTCGCGCACCTCTCATACCTTCCCCTATATCGCCGTGTTTTTGCGCACCTCTCATAACTTACCCTATATCGCCGTGTAATTATGCACATCTCATAATGTCCTCTATATCGCTGCATATTTGCGCACCTCCCATAGCATCCCTTATATCGCTGCGCCTTCGCGCACCTCTCATACCTTCCCAAATATCGCCCTGTTTTCGCGCACCTCCCATTCCTTCACCTATATCGCTGTTTTCGTGCACCTCTCATACCTTCTCCTATATCGCTGTGCCTTCGCGCACCTCTCATACCTTCCCCTATATCGCCCTGTTTTCACACTCCTCTCATACCTTCCCCTATATCAATGTGTTTTCACGCACCTTTCATACCTTCCCCTATATCGCTGTGTTTTCGCACACCTCTCATGGCTTCCCGACTATCGCCGTGTATTCATGCACATCTCATAGCTTTCCCTATATCGCTGTGTTTTCGCGCACCTCTCATACCTTCCCCTATATCGATGTATTTTTGCGCACCTCTCATACCTTCCCCAATATCACCGTGGTTTCATGCACATCTCATAACGTCCCCAATGTCGCTGGGTTTTCACGCACCTCTCATAACCTCTCCTATATCGCCCTGTTTTCGAGCTCCTCTCATACCTTCCCCTATATCACTGTGTTTTCGCACACCTCTCATGGCTTCCCGACTATCGCCGTGTATTGATGCACATCTCATAGATTCCCCTATATCGCTGTGCTTTCGCGCACCTCCCATAGCTTCGCCTACATCGCTGTTTTCGCGCACCTCTCATACCTTCCCCTATATCGATGTATTTTTGCGCATATCTCATATCTTCCCCATATTGATGTGTTTTCATGCACATCTCATAACGTCCCCTATATCGCTGTGTATTTGCGCACCGCCCATAGAATACCCTATATCACTGTGCATTCGCGCACCTCTCATTTATTCCCGTATACCGCTGTGTTTTTGCACACCTCTCATACCTTCCCCAATATCACCGTGGTTTCATGCACATCTCATAACGTCCCCAATGTCGCTGGGTTTTCACGCACCTCTCATAACCTCCCCTATATCGCCCTGTTTTCGCGCTCCTCTCATACCTTCCCCTATATCGCTGTGTTTTCGTGCTCCTCTCCTACCCTCCCCTATATTACTGTGTTTTCACATACCTCTCTTAAATTCTCCTATATCGCTGTGTTCTTGCACAACTCTCATACCTTCCCCTATATCGCTGTGTTTTCAGGCACCTCTCATGGCTTCCCCAATATCGCCGTGTATTCATGCACATCTCAAACCGTCCCCTATATCGCTGTGTTTTGGCGCACCTCCCATAGCTTCGCCTACATCGCTGTGTTCGCGCACATCCCATAGCTTCACCTTGATCGCTGTGTTATTGCTCAGCTCTCATAGCTTACCCTATATTGCCGTGTTTTCGCGCACCTCGCATGTCTTCACCTATATCGCTATGTTTTCGCTCCTATCATTACTTCCCCTATATTGCTGTGTTTTCTCGCACCTCTGATACATTCTCCTGTATTGCCATGCCTTTGCGCACCTCTTACAATTTCCACTATATCGCCGCGTTCTCGCACACCTCTCATACCTTCCCCTATATCACTGTTTTTTTGTGCATGTCCCATAGCGTCCCCTATATCGCTGTGTTTTCTCGCGCCTCTGATACATTCCCCTGTATCGCCGTGGTTTCGCGCACATCCCTTAGGTTCCACTATATTGCCCTGTTTTTGTGCACCTCTCATGTCTTCCCTATATCACGGTGTTTTCGCGCACCTCTCATACCATCCCCTATATCGCTGTACCTTCGCGCACCTCTCATACCTTCCCCATATTGCCCTGTTTTCGCGCACCTTCCATACCTTCCCCTATATCGCTGTTTTTTCATGCACCTCTCATACCTCCCCCTTATTTCGCTGTGTTTTCACGCACATCTCATAACTTCTCCTAATTCGCTGTATTTTTGCGCAGTTCTTATACCTTCCCCAATATCGCCGTGTTTTCATGCACATCTCTTAACGTCCCATATATCGCTGTGTATTCGCGCACCTGCCATAGCATCCTCTACATCGCTGTGCCTTCGCGCACCTCTCATACCTTCCCCTATGTCGCCCTGTTTTCGCACACTTCTCATACCGTCCCCTATATCGCCGTATTTTTGCGCACCTCTCATGGGTTCCACAATATTGCCGTGTTTTCACGCACATCTCATAAAGTCCCCTATATCGCTGTGTATTCGCGCACCTCCCATAGCATCCCTTGTATTGCGGTGCCTTCGCGCACCTCTCATACCTTCCCCTATATCGCCCTGTTTTCGCGCACCTTCCATACCTTCCCCTATATCGCTGTTTTTTCATGCACCTCTCATACCTCCCCCTATATCGCTGAGTTTTCACGCTCCTCTCATAATTTCTCCTATATCGCCGTATTTTTGCGTACCTCTCATGGCTTCCTCAATATCGCCGTGTTTTCATGCACATCTCTTAACGTCCCATATATCGCTGTGTATTCGCGCACCTGCCATAGCATCCTCTACATCGCTGTGCCTTCGCGCACCTCTCATACCTTCCCCTATGTCGCCCTGATTTCGCACACTTCTCATACCGTTCCCTATATCGCCGTATTTTTGCGCACCTCTCATGGCTTCCACAATATCGCCGTGTTTTCACGCACATCTCATAACATCTCCTATATCTCTGTGTATTGACGCACCTCTCATAGCATCCCCTATATCGCTGTGCCTTGCGCACCTCTCATAGCTTCCCCTATATCGCCGTGTTTTTTCTCACTTCTCATGTCTTCCCCTATATCGCTGTGTTTTCTCGCACCTCTGATACATTCTCCCATATCGCCGTGTTTTCATGCATATCTCATACCGTCTCCTATATCACTGTGTTTTCACGCACATCCCATACCATCCGTTATATCGCTGTGCCTTCCTGTACCTCTCATATCTTCCCCTATATCGTTGTGTTTTCATGCACATCTCATACCTTCCCCTATATCGCTGACTTTTTGCGCACATCCCATAGATTCAGCTTTATCGCTGTGTTATTGCTCACCTCTCACAGCTTCCCCTGTATCTCCGTGTTTTTGCTCACCTCTCATGTCTTCACCTAGATCGCTATTTTTTCGCTCTTCTCAATACTTCCCCTCTATGGCTGTGTTTTCATGCACATCTCATAACGTCCCCTATATCGCTGTCTATTCGTGCACCTCCCATTCCTTACCGAATATATCTCTGTGTTTTTGTGCACCTTTCATACCTTCCCCTATATCGCTGTGTTTTCGCAGACCTCTCATAACTTCTCCTATATCGCAGTGTTTTCGTGCACCTCTCATACCTTCCCCTACATCGATGTATTTTTGCGCACCTCTCATAACTTCTCCTATATCACTGTATTATTGTGCAGCTCTTATACCTTCCCCTATACTGCCGTGTTTTCATGCACATCTCATAGCGTCCCCTATATCGCTGTGTATTCACGCACCTCCCATAGCATCCCTTATATTGCTTGCCTTCGTGCACCTCTCATACCTTCCCCTATATCGCCCTGTTTTCGCGAACCTTCCATACCTCCCCCTATATCGCTGTGTTTTCACGCACCTCTCATAATTTCACCAATATCGCCGTATTTTTGCGCACCTCTCATGGCTTCCCCAATATCACCGTGTTTTCATGCACATCTCATAACGTCTCCTATATCTCTGTGTATTCACGCACCTCCCATAGCATCCCCTATATCGCTGTGCCTTCGCGCATCGCTCATACCTTCCCCTAAATCGCCCTGTTTCCCGTGCACCTCCCATGGCTTCGCCTACATCGCTGTGTTTTTGCGCACATCTCATACCTTCCCCTATATCGCCGTTTTCGCGCACCTCTCATTTCTTCACCTATATCGCTGTGTTTCCGCTCCTCTCATTACTTCCCCTATATCTCTCTGTGTTCTCGCACTTCTGATACAGTTCCCTGTATCAACGTGTTTTCGCGCACCTCTCATAATTTCACCTATGTCACCGTGTTCTCGCACACCTCTCATATCTTCCCCTATATCAATGTGTTTTCGCGCACGTCCAATAGCGTCCCCTATATCGTTCTGTTTTCACGCACCTCTCATGTCTTCCCCTATATCACTGTGTTTTCGTGCACCTCCCATACCATGCCCTATATTGCTGTGTTTCGAACACGTCTCTACCTTTCCCTATATCGCACTGTTTTCGAGCACCTCCCATAACTTCCCCTATATCGCTGTGTTTTCGTTACCTCTCATACCTCCCCTTATTTCGCTGTGTTTTCACGCACCTCTCATAACTTCCCCTGTATTGCTGTATTTCTGCGCACCTCTCATAACTTCCGCTATAATGCCGTGTTTTTATGCACATCTCATAACGTCCCCTATATCACTGTGTATTCGTGCACCTCCCATAGCATCCCCTATATCGCTGTGCCTTTGCGCACCTCTCATACCTTCCACTATATTGCCCTGTTTCCGCGCAACTCACATGTCTTCCACTACATCGCTGTGTTTTCTGGCACCTCTGATGCATTCTCCTGTAACATCATGTTTCGCGCACCTCTGAAACTTTCCCCTAAATCGCCGTGTTTACGCGCACCTCTCATACGGCCCCCTATATCGCCATGTTTTTATGCACATCTCAATACCGTCTCCTATATAGCTGTGTTTTTGAGCACCTCCCATAGCATCCCCTATATCGCTGTGCCTTCGTGCACCTCTCATACCTTTCCCTATATCGCCCTGTTTTCGCGCACCTCCTATACCTTCCCTTATGTCACTGCGTTTTCGTGCACCTTTCATACCTTCCCCTATATCGCTGTGTTTTCGCACACCTCTCATAACTTCTCCAATATCGCTGTGTTTTTGTGCACCTCTCATACATTCCCTAATATCACTGCGTTTTCATGCACCTCATCACGTCCCCTATATCGCTGTGTATTCACGCACCTCCCATAGCATCCACTATATCGCTGTGCCTTGTGCACCTCTCATAACTTCCCCTATATCGCTGTCTTTTCGCGCACATCCCATAGATTCACCTTTATCGCTGTGTAATTGCTCACCTCTCATATATTCCCCTATATCGCTGTGTTTTTGCTCACTTCTCATAACTTCCACTACATCGACATGTTTTCGCGCACCTCTCATGTCTTCACCTAGATCGCTATGTTTTCGATCCTCTCAATACTTCTCTTATATCGCTGTGTTTTCTCGCACATCTGATACATTCTCCCGTATCGCCGTGTTTTCGCACACCTCTCATAATGTCCCTTATATCGCCGTGTTCTCGCACACCTCTCATAACTTCCCCTATATCACTGTGTTTTCGCGCACGTCCCATTGTGTCCCCTATGTCGCTGTGTTTTCGCGCACCTCTCATAGCTTCCCCTATATAGCCCTGTTTTCGTGCACATCCCATAGCTTCCACTATATTGCCCTGCTTTCGCGCACCTCTCATGTATTCCACGACATAGCTGTGTTTTCTGGCACCTCTGATGCATTCCCCTGTAACGCCAAATTTTTGCGCACGTCTCATACTTTCCCCTATATCGCCGTGTTTACGCGCACCTCTCATACCTCCCCCTATATCGCCATGTTTTTATGCACAACTCATACCGTCTCCTATATCGCTGTGTTTTCACGCACCTCTCTTAACTTCTCCTATATCACTGTGTTTTTGCACACCTCTCATACCTTCCCCTATATCGCTGTGTTTTCATGCAAATCTCATGTCTTCCCCTATATCACTGTGCTTTTGTCCACCTCCCATACCGTCCCCTTTTTTGCTGTGCCTTCGCACACCTCTCATACCTTTCCCTATATCGCCCTGTTTTCGAGCACCTCCCATACCTTCCCCTATATCGCTGTGTTTTCGTGTACCTCTCATACCTCCCCCTATATCGCTGTGTTTTCACGCACCACTCATAACTTCTCCTATATTGCTGTATTTTTGCGCAGCTCTCATAACTTCCCCTATATCGCCGTATTTTTATGCACATCTCATAACGTCCCCTATATCGCTGTGTATTCGCGCACCTCCCATAGCATCCCCTATATTGCTGTGCCTTCGCGCACCTCTCATACCATCCCCTATATCGCCCTGTTTTCGCGCACATCCCATACCTTCCACTATATTGCCCTGTTTCCGCGCACCTCACATGTCTTCCCCTAAATCGCCGTGTTTACGCGCACCTCTCATACCTCCCCCTATATCGCCATGTTTTTATGCACATCTCAATACCGTCTCCTATATAGCTGTGTTTTTGCGCACCTCCCATAGCATCCCCTATATCGCTGTGCCTTCGTGCACCTCTCATACCTTCCCCTATATCGCCCTGTTTTCGCGCACCTCCTATACCTTCCCTTCTGTCACTGCGTTTTCGTGCACCTTTTATACCTTCCCCTATATCGCTGTGTTTTCGCACACCTCTCATAACTTCTCCAATATTGCTGTGTTTTTGTGCACCTCTCATACCTTCCCTAATATCACTGCGTTTTCATGCACATCTCATCACGTCCCCTATATCGCTGTGTATTCACGCACCTCCCATAGCATCCCCTATATCGCTGTGCCTTGCGCACCTCTCATAACTTCCCCTCTATCACTGTCTTTTCACGCACATCCCATAGATTCACCTTTATCGCTGTGTTATTGCTCACCTCTCATAGATTCCCCTATATCGCTGTGTTTTTGCTCACTTCTCATAGCTTCCACTACATCGACATGTTTTCGCGCACCTCTCATGTCTTCACCTAGATCGCTATGTTTTCGATCCTCTCAATACTTCCCTTATATCGCTGTGTTTTCTCGCAGATCTGATACATTCTCCCGTATCGCCGTGTTTTCGCACACCCCTCATAATGTCCCTTATATCGCCGTGTTCTCGCACACCTCTCATATCTTCCCCTTTATCACTGTGTTTTCGCGCACGTCCCATTGTGTCCCCTATGTCGCTGTGTTTTCGCAACCTCTCATAGCTTCCCCTATATCGCCCTGTTTTCGTGCACATCCCATAGCTTCCACTATATTGCCCTGCTTTCGCGCACCTCTCATGTATTCCACGACACAGCTGTGTTTTCTGGCACCTCTGATGCATTCCCCTGTAACACCAAGTTTTCGCACACCTCTCATACTTTCCCCTATATCGCCATGTTTACGCGCACCTCTCATACCTCCCCCTATATCGCCATGTTTTTATGCACAACTCATACCGTCTCCTATATCGCTGTGTTTTCGCGCACCTCCCATAGCATCCCCTATATCGCTGTGCCTTCATGCACCTCTCATACCTTCCCCTATATCGCTGTGTTTTCACGCACCTGTCTTAACTTCTCCTATATCGCTGTGTTTTTGCACACCTCTCATACCTTCCCCTATATCGCCGTGTTTTCAGGCACCTCTCATGGCTTCCCCAATATCGCCGTGTATTCATGCACATCTCATACCGTCCCCTTTCTCGCTGTGTTATTGCTCACCTCTCATAGCTTACCCTATATCGCCGTTTTTTCGCGCACCTCGCATGTCTTCACCTATATCGCTATGTTTTTGCTCCTATCATTAATTCCCCTATATCGTTGTGTTTTCTCGCACCTCTGATACATTCTCTTGTATTGCCATGTTTTCGCGCACCTCTTACAATTTCCCCTATATCGCCGAGTTCTCGCACACCTCTCATAGCTTCCCCAATATCACTGTTTTTTTGCGCATGTCCCATAGCGTCCCCTATATCGCTGTGTTTTCTCGCACCTCTGATACATTCCCCTGTATCGCCGTGGTTTCGCGCACATCCCATAGGTTCCACTATATTGCCCTGTTTTTGCGCACCTCTCATACCTCCCCCTATATCGCCATGTTTTTATGCACAACTCATACCGTCTCCTATATCGCTGTGTTTTCGCGCACCTCCCATAGCATCCCCTATATCGCTGTGCCTTCATGCACCTCTCATACCTTCCCCGAAATCGCTGTGTTTTCACGCACCTCTCTTAACTTCTCCTATATCACTGTGTTTTTGCACACCTCTCATACCTTCCCCTATATCGCTGTGTTTTCAGGCACCTCTCATGGCTTCCCCAATATCGCCGTGTATTCATGCACATCTCATACCGTCCCCTATATCGCTGTGTTTTGGCGCACCTCCCGTAGCTTCATCTACATCGCTGTTTTCGCGCACATCCCATAGCTTCACCTTGATCGCTGTGTTATTGCTCACCTCTCATAGCTTACCCTATATCGCCGTTTTTTCGCGCACCTCGCATGTCTTCACCTATATCGCTATGTTTTTGCTCCTATCATTAATTCCCCTATATCGCTGTGTTTTCTCGCACCTCTGATACATTCTCCTGTATTGCCATGTTTTCGCGCACCTGTTACAATTTCCCCTATATCGCCGTGTTCTCGCACACCTCTCATACCTTCCCCTATATCACTGTTTTTTTGCGCATGTCCCATAGCCTCCCCTATATCGCTGTGTTTTCTCGCACCTCTGATACATTCCCCTGTATCGCCGTGGTTTTGCGCACATCCCATAGGTTCCACTATATTGCCCTGTTTTTGCGCACCTCTCATGTCTTCCCCTATATCACGGTGTTTTCGTGCACCTCTCATAGCATCCCCTATATCGCTGTGCCTTCGCGCACTTCTCATAACTTCCCCTATATCGCCCTGTTTTCGCGCACCTCCCATACCTTCCCCAATATCGCTGTTTTTTCATGCACCTCTCATAGCCACCCTTATATCGCTGTGTTTTCACGCACTTCTCATAACTTCTCCTAATTCGCTGTATTTTTGCACAGTTATTATACCTTCCCTTATATTGCCATGCTTTCATGCAAATCTCATAACGTCCCCTATATCGCTGTGTATTCGCGCACCTCCCATAGCATCCCTTGTATTCCTGTGCCTTCGCGCACCTCTCATACCTTCCCCTATATCGCCGTGTTTTCAGGCACCTCTCATGGCTTCCCCAATATCGCCGTGTATTCATGCACATCTCATACCGTCCCCTATATCGCTGTGTTTTGGTGCACCTCCCGTAGCTTCATCTACATCGCTGTTTTCGCGCACATTCCATAGCTTCACCTTGATCGCTGTGTTATTGCTCATCTCTCATAGCTTACCCTATATCGCCGTTTTTTCGCGCACCTCGCATGTCTTCACCTATATCGCTATGTTTTCGTGTACCTCTCATATCTCCCCTTATATCGCTGTGTTTTCACGCACCTCTCATAACTTCCCCTGTATTGCTGTATTTTTGCGCACCTCTCATAACTTCCCCTATATTGCCATGTTTTTATGCACATCTCATAACGTCCCCTATATCACTGTGTATTCGTGCACCTCCCACATCATCCCCTATATCGCTGTGCCTTCGCGCACCTCTCATACCTTCCCCTATATCACCCTGTTTTCGCGCACATCCCATACCTTCCACTATATTGCCCTGTTTCCGCGCACCTCACATGTCTTTCACTACATCGTTGTGTTTTCTGGCACCTCTGATGCATTTCCCTGTAACACCAAGTTTCGCGCACCTTTCATACTTTCCCCTAAATCGCCGTGTTTACGTGCACCTCTCATACCTCCCCCTATATCGCTGTCTTTTCACGCACATCCCATAGATTCACCTTTATCGCTGTGTTATTGCTCACCTCTCATAGATTACCCTATATCGCTGTGTTTTTGCTCACTTCTCATTGCTTCCACTACATCAACATGTTTTCGTGCACCTCTCATGTCTTCACCTAGATCGCTATGTTTTCGATCCTCTCAATACTTCCCTTATATCGCTGTGTTTTCTCGCACATCTGATACATTCTACCGTATCGCCGTGTTTCGGCACACCTCTCATAATGTCCCCTATATCGCCGTGTTCTCGCACACCTCTCATAACTTCCCCTATATCACTGTGTTTTCGCGCACGTCCCAGTGTGTCCCCTATATCGCTGTGTTTTCGCGCACCTCTCATTGCTTCCCCTATATCGCCCTGTTTTCGTGCACATCCCATAGCTTCCACTACATTGCCCTGCTTTCGCGCACCTCTCATGTATTTCACTACATAGCTGTGTTTTCTGGCACCTCTGATGCATTCCCCTGTAACACCAAGTTTTCGCGCACCTCTCATACTTTCCGCTATATCGAAGTGTTTACGCGCACCTCTCATACCTCCCCCTATATCGCCATGTTTTTATGCACAACTTATAACGTCTCCTATATCGCTGTGTTTTCGTGTACCTCTCATAGCATCCCCTATATCGCTGTGCCTTCGTGCACCTCTCATACCTTCCCCTATATCGCTGTGTTTTCACCCACCTATCTTAACTTCTCCTATATCGCTGTTTTTTTGCACACCTCTCATACCTTCCCCTATATCGCTGTGTTTTCAGGCACCTCTCATGGCTTCCCCACTATCGCCGTGTATTCATGCACATCTCATACCGTCCCCTATATCGCTGTGTTTTGGCGCACCTCCCATAGCTTCATCTACATCGCTGTTTTCGCGCACATCCCATAGCTTCACCTTGATCGCTGTGTTATTGCTCACCTCTCATAGCTTACCCTATATCGCCGTGTTTTCGCGCACCTCGCATGTCTTCACCTATATCGCTATGTTTTCGCTCCTATCATTAATTCCCCTATATCGCTGTGTTTTCTCGCACCTCTGATACATTCTCCTGTATTGCCATGTTTTCGCGCACCTGTTACAATTTCCCCTATATCGCCGTGTTCTCGCACACCTCTCATACCGTCCCCTATATCACTGTTTTTTTGTGCGTGTCCCATGGCGTTCCCTATATCGCTGTGTTTTCTCGCACCTCTGATACATTCCCCTGTATCGCCGTGGTTTCGCGCACATCCCATATGTTCCACTATATTGCCCTGTTTTTGCGCACCTCTCATGTCTTCCCCTATATCACGGTGTTTTCGCGCACCTCTCATAGCATCCCCTATATCGCTGTGCCTTCGCGCACCTCCCATAACTTCTCCTATATCGCCCTGTTTTCGCGCACCTCCCATACCTTCCCCAATATCGCTGTGTTTTCGTGCACCTCTCATAGCCACCCTTATATCGCTGTGTTTTCACGCACTTCTCATAACTTCTCCTATATCACTGTATATTTGCGCAGCTCTTATACCTTCCCCTATATTGCCGTGTTTTCATGCACATCTCATAACGTCCCCTATATCGCTGTGTATTCGCGCACATCCCATAACTTCTCCTAAATCGCTGTGTTTTTGTGCACCTCTCATTCCTTCCTTAATATCACTGCGTTTTCATGCACATCTCATCACGTCTCCTATATTTCTGTGTTTTCGTGCACCTCTCATACCTCCCCCTATATCGCTGTACCTTGCGCACCTCTCATACATTCCCCTATATCGCTGTCTTTTCGCGCACATCCCATAGATTCACCTTTATCGCTGTGTTATTGCTCACCTCTCATAGCTTCCCCTATATCGCCATGTTGTTATGCACATCTCATAACGTCCTCTATATCGCTGTATATTCGCGCACCTCCCATAGCTTTCCTTATATCGCTGTGCTTTCGCGCACCTCCCATTCCTTCACCTATATCGCTGTTTTCGTGCACCTCGCATGCATTCCCGTTTACCGCTGTGTTTTTGCACACCTCTCATACCTTCCCCAATATCACCATGTTTTCATGCACATCTCATAACGTCCCCAATGTCGCTGGGTTTTCACGCACCTCTCATACCTTCCTCTCTATCGCACTGTTTTCGCGCTCCTCTAATACCATCCCCTATATCACTGTGTTTTCACGCAGCTCTCATAATTTCTCCTATATCGCTGTATTTTTGCACACCTCTCATGAATTCCCCAATATCGCCGTGTTTTAATGCACATCTCTTAACGTCCCAGATATCGCTGTGTATTCGCGCACCTGCCATAGCATCCCCTATATCGCTGTGCCTTCGCGCACGTCTCATACCTTCCCCTACGTCGCCCTGTTTTCGCACTCCTCCCATACCGTCCCCTATATCGCTGTATTTTCGCATACCTCTCATGGCTTCCCCAATATCGCCGTATTTTCATGCACATCTCATAACGTCTCCTATATGTCTGTGTATTCACGCACCTCCCATAGCATCCTCTATATCGCTGTGCCTTGCGCACCGCTCATACCTTCCTCTATATCGCCCTGTTTCCCACGCACCTCCCACGGCTTCGCATACATCGCTGTGTTTTTGCGCACCTCTCATATCTTCCTCTATATCGCCCTGTTTTCACGCACATCCCATAACTTCAACTTTATCGCTGTGTTATTGCTTACCACTCATAGCTTCCCCTATATCGCCGTGTTTTCGTGCACCTCTGATACATTCCCCTGTATCGCCGTGGTTTCGCGCACATCCCATAGGTTCCACTATATTGCCCTGTTTTTGCGCACCTCTCATGTCTTCCCCATATATCACGGTGTTTTCGCGCACCTCTCATAGCATCCCCTATATCGCCCTGTTTTCGTGCACATCCCATAGCTTCCACTATATCGCCCTGTTTTCGTGCACCTCCCATACCTTCCCCAATATCGCTGTGTTTTCGTGCACCTCTCATAGCTACCATTATATCGCTGTGTTTTCACGCACCTCTCATAACTTCTCCTATATCACTGAGTTTTTGTGCACCTCTCATACCTCCCCTAATATCGCTGAGTTTTCATGCACATCTCATCACGTCCCCTGTATCGCTGTGTATTCGCGCACCTCCCATAGCATCCCCTATATCCCTGTGCCTTGCACACCTCTCATCGTTTTCCTTATATCGCTGTCTTTTCGCACACGTCCCATAGATTCAGTTTTATCACTGTATTATTGCTCACCTCTCATAGCTTCCCCTGTATCGCCGTGTTTTTGTTCACCTCTCATGTCTTCACCTAGATCGCTGTTTTCGCTCCTCTCAATACTTCCCCTATATCGCTGTTTTTTTCGCACAATTGATACATTCTCCCGTATCGCTGTGTTTTCGCACACCTCTCATTATTTCCCCTATATCGCCGTGTTCTCGCGCACCTCTCATACCTTCCCCTATATGGCCCTGTTTTCGCGCACATCCCATACTTTCCACTATATTACCCTGTTTTCATGCACCTCTCATGTCTTCCACTACATCGCTGTGTTTTCTGGCACCTCTGATGCATTCCCCTGTAACGCCAAGTTTTCGCGCACCTCTCATACTTCCCCTATGTCGCCGTATATATGCGCACCTCTCATACCTCCCCCTATATTGCCATGTTTTTATGCACATCTCATACCGTCTCCTATATCGCTGTGTTTTCGCGCACTCCCATAGCATCCCCTATATCGCTGTGCCTTCGTGCACCTCTCATACCTTCCCCTATATCGCCCTCTTTTCGCGCACCTCCTATACCTTCCCTTATATCGCTGCGTTTTCGTGCACCTCTCATACCTTCCCCTATATGGCTGTGTTTTCATGCACATTTCATAACGTCCCATATATCGCTGTGTATTTGGGCACCTCCCATTCCTTCCCGAATATATCTCTGTGTTTTTGTTCACCTTTCATATCTTCCCCTATATCGCTGTGTTTTCGCACACCTCTCATAACTTCTCCTATATCGCTGTGTTATTGTGCACCTCTGATATCTTCCCTAATATCGCTGCGTTTTCATGCACATCTCATCACGTCCCCTATATCACTGTGTATTCACGCACCTCCCATAGCATCCCCTATATCGCTGTGCCTTGCGCACCTCTCATAGCTTCCCCTATATCGCTGTCTTTTCGTGCACATCCCATAGATTCACCTTTATCGCTGTGTTATTGCTCACTTCTCATAGCTTCCCCTGTATCGCCGTGTTTTTGCTCACCTCTCATAGCTTCCCCTATATCGCCGTGTTTTCGCGCACCTCTCATGTCTTCACCTAGATCTCTATGTTTTCGCTCCCCTCAATACTTCCCCTATATCGCTGTGTTTTCTCGCACATCTGATACACTCTCCCGTATCGCCGTGTTTTCGCAAACCTCTCATAATTTCCTCTATATCGCCGTGTTCTCGCACACCTCTCATGCCTTCTCCTCTATCACTGTTTTTTTGCGCATGTCCCATAGCGTCCCCTATATCACTGTGTTTTCTCGCACCTCTGATACATTCCCCTGTATCGCCGTGGTTTTGCGCACATCCCATAGGTTCCACTTTTTCGCCTTGTTTTTGCATACCTCTCATGTCTTCCCCTGTATTACGGTGTTTTCGCGCACCTCTCATAGCATCCCCTATATCGCTGTGCCTTCGCGCACCTCTCATAACTTCCCCTATATTGCCCTGTTTTCGCGCACCTCCCATACCTTCCCCAATATCGCAGTGTTTTCGTGCACCTCTCATACCTTCCCTTATATCGCTGTGTTTTCACGCACCTCTCATAACTTCCCGAATATCACTGTATTTTTGCGCAGCTCGTATAACTTCCCCTATATTGCCGTGTTTTCATGCACATCTCATAATGTCCCCTATATCGCTGCATATTTACGCACCTCCCATACCATCCCCTATATCACTGTGCCTTCGCGCACCTCTCATGCATTACCGTATATGCTGTGTTTTTACACACCGCTCGTACCTTCCCCAATATCACCTTGTTTTCATGCACATCTCATAATATCCCCAATGTCGCTGGGTTTTCACGCACCTCTCATAACTTCCCCTATATCGCCCTGTTTTCGCGCTCCTCTCATACCTTCACCTATATCACTATGTTTTCACGCAGCTCTCATACCTTCCCCTATATGGATGTATTTTTTCGCACATCTCATACCTTCCCCTATATCGCTGTGCTTTCGCGCACCTCCCATAGTTTCGCCTACATCGCTGTTTTCGCGCACATCCCTTAGCTTCACCTTATATCGCTGCGTTTTCATGCACCTCTCATACCTTCCCCTATATTGCCCTGTTTTCACGCACCTCCTATACCTTCCCTTATATCACTGCGTTTTCGTGCACCTCTCATAGCTTCCCCTATATGGCTGTGTTTTCATGCACATCTCATAACTCCCCTATATGGCTGTGTATTCGTGCACCTCCCATTCCTTCCCGTATACATCTCTGTGTTTTCGTGCACCTTTCATACCTTCCCCTATATCGCTGCGTTTTCATGCACATGTCATCACGTCCCCTATACAGCTGTGTATTCACGCACCTCCCATAGCATCCCCTATATCGCTGTGCCTTGCGCACCTCTGATAGCTTCCCCTATATCACTGTCTTTTCGCTCACATCCCATAGATTCACCTTTATCGCTTTGTTCTTGCTCACCTCTCATAGCTTCCCCTGTATCACCGTGTTTTCGCACACCTCTCATAATTTCCCCTTTATCGCCGTGTTCTCGCACACCTCTCATACCTTACCCTATATCGCCCTGTTTTCGTGCACATTGCATAGCTTCCACTATATTGCCCTGTTTTCCCGCACCTCTCTTGTATTCCACTACATCACTGTGGTTTCTGGCACCTCTGATGCATTCCCCTGTAACGCCAAGTTTTCGAGCACCTGTCATACTTTCCCCTATCTCGCTGTGTTCTCGCACATCTCTCATACCTTCCCCTATATCACTGTGTTTTCGCGCACGTCCCATAGCGTCCTCTATATCGCTGTGCTTTCATGCACCTCTCATACCTTCCCCTACATTGCCCTGTTTTAGCGCACATCCCATAGCTTCCACTATATAGCCGTTTTTGTGCACCTCTCATGTCTTCCCCTACATCGCTGTGTTTTCTCACACCTCTGATGCATTCCCCTGTAACGCCAAGTTTTCGCGCACCTCTCATAATTTCCCCTATATCACCGTGTTTTCGCGCACCTCTCATAGCTTCCCTTATATCGCCGTGTTTTCATACACATCTCATACCGTCCCCTATATCACTGTGTTTTCGCGCACCTCCCATAACATCCCCTATATCGCTGTGCCTTCGTGCACCTCTCATACCTTCTCCTATATCGCCGTGTTTTCATGCACATCTCATAACGTCCCCTATATTGCTGGGTTTTCACGCACCTCTCATAACTTCCCCTATATCGTCCTGTTTTTGCGCACCTCTCAGAACTTCCCCTATATCGCTGTGTTTTCACACACCTCTCATGGTTTCCCGACTATCGCCGTGTATTCATGCACATCTCATACCGTCCCCTATATCGCTGTGTCTTGCGCACCTCTCATACCGTCCCCTATATCGCTGTCCTTTCGCACACATCCCAGAGATTCACCTTTATCGCTGTGTTATTGCTCACCTCTCATAGCTTCCCCTGTATTGCCGGGTTTTAGCTCACCTCTCATAGCTTCCACTATATTGCCTTGTTTTCGCGCACCTCTCATGTCTTCCCCTATATCACTGTGTTTTCGCGCACCTTCGATAGCATCCCCTATATTGCTGTGCCTTCGCATACCTCTCATAACTTCATCTATATCACCCTGTTTTCGAGCACCTTCCATACCTTCTCCTGTATCGCTGTGCCTTGCGCACCTCTCGTACCTTCCCCTATATCGCTGTCTTGTCGCGCACATCCTATAGATTCACCTTTATCGCTGTGTTATTGCTCACGTCTCATAGCTTCCCCTACATCGCCGTGATTTTATGCACATCTCATAACGTCCCCTATATCGCTGTGTATTCGTGCACCTCCCATACCTTCCCCTATATCGCTGTGTTTTCGCACACCTCTCATAACTTCTCCTATCTAGCTGTGTTTTTGTGCACCTCTCATACCTTCCCTAATACCGTTGTGTTTTCTTGCACATCTCATCACGTCCCCTATATCGCTGTGTATTCGCGCACCTCCCATAGCATCCCCTATATCGCTTTGCCTTCATGCACCTCTCATACCTTCCACTATATCGCTCTGTTTTTGCGCACCTCCCATTCCTTCACCTATATCGCAGTGTATTCACGCACCTCCCATAGCATCCCCTATATGGCTGTGCCTTGCGCACCACTCATACCTTTCCCTATATCGATGTCTTTTCGCGGGCATCCCATAGTTTCACCTTTATCGCTGTGTTATTGCTCACCTCTCATAGCTTCCCCTGTATCGCCGTGTTTTTGCTCACTTCTCATAGCTTCCCCTATATCACCGTGTTTTCGCGTACCTTTCCTGTCTTCCACTATATCACTGTGTTTTCGCGCACCTTCCATAGCATCCCCTATATTGCTATGCCTTCGCATACCTCTCATAACTTCATCTATATCACCCAGTTTTCGATCACCTTCCATACCTTCCCCTATATCGCTGTGTTTTCGTGCACCTCTCATACCTCCCCCTATATCGCTGTGCCTTGCGCACCTCTCATACCTTCCCCTATATCGCTGTCCTTTCGCGCACATCCCATAGATTCACCTTTATTGCTGTGCTATTGCTCAGCTCTCATAGCTTCCCCGGTATCGCCGTGTTTTTGCGCACCTCTCATAACGTCCCCTATATCGCTGTGTATTCGCGCACCTCCCATAGCATCCCCTATATCGCTGTGCCTTCGCGCACCTCTCATACCTTCCCCTATATCGCCCTGTTTTCACGCACCTCCCATTCCTTCACCTATATCGCCCTGTTTTCGCGCACCTCCCATTCCTTCACCTATATCGCTGTTTTCGTGCATCTCTCATACCTTTCCCTATATCGCTGTGTTTTCACACACCTCTCATAACTTCTCCTATATCGCTGTGTTTTTGTGCACCTCTCATACCCTCCCTAATATCGCTGCGTTTTCATGCACATCTCATCACGTCCCCTATATCGCTGTGTTTTCGCGCACTCCCATAGCATCCCCTATATCGCTGTGCCTTCGTGCACCTCTCATACCTTCCCCTATATCGCCCTCTTTTCGCGCACCTCCTATACCTTCCCTTATATCGCTGCGTTTTCGTGCACCTCTCATACCTTCCCCTATATGGCTGTGTTTTCATGCACATTTCATAACGTCCCATATATCGCTGTGTATTTGGGCACCTCCCATTCCTTCCCGAATATATCTCTGTGTTTTTGTTCACCTTTCATATCTTCCCCTATATCGCTGTGTTTTCGCACACCTCTCATAACTTCTCCTATATCGCTGTGTTATTGTGCACCTCTGATATCTTCCCTAATATTGCTGCGTTTTCATGCACATCTCATCACGTCCCCTATATCACTGTGTATTCACGCACCTCCCATAGCATCCCCTATATCGCTGTGCCTTGCGCACCTCTCATAGCTTCCCCTATATCGCTGTCTTTTCGTGCACATCCCATAGATTCACCTTTATCGCTGTGTTATTGCTCACTTCTCATAGCTTCCCCTGTATCGCCGTGTTTTTGCTCACCTCTCATAGCTTCCCCTATATCGCCGTGTTTTCGCGCACCTCTCATGTCTTCACCTAGATCTCTATGTTTTCGCTCCCCTCAATACTTCCCCTATATCGCTGTGTTTTCTCGCACATCTGATACACTCTCCCGTATCGCCGTGTTTTCGCAAACCTCTCATAATTTCCTCTATATCGCCGTGTTCTCGCACACCTCTCATGCCTTCTCCTCTATCACTGTTTTTTTGCGCATGTCCCATAGCGTCCCCTATATCACTGTGTTTTCTCGCACCTCTGATACATTCCCCTGTATCGCCGTGGTTTTGCGCACATCCCATAGGTTCCACTTTTTCGCCTTGTTTTTGCATACCTCTCATGTCTTCCCCTGTATTACGGTGTTTTCGCGCACCTCTCATAGCATCCCCTATATCGCTGTGCCTTCGCGCACCTCTCATAACTTCCCCTATATTGCCCTGTTTTCGCGCACCTCCCATACCTTCCCCAATATCGCAGTGTTTTCGTGCACCTCTCATACCTTCCCTTATATCGCTGTGTTTTCACGCACCTCTCATAACTTCCCGAATATCACTGTATTTTTGCGCAGCTCGTATAACTTCCCCTATATTGCCGTGTTTTCATGCACATCTCATAATGTCCCCTATATCGCTGCATATTTACGCACCTCCCATACCATCCCCTATATCACTGTGCCTTCGCGCACCTCTCATGCATTACCGTATATGCTGTGTTTTTACACACCGCTCGTACCTTCCCCAATATCACCTTGTTTTCATGCACATCTCATAATATCCCCAATGTCGCTGGGTTTTCACGCACCTCTCATAACTTCCCCTATATCGCCCTGTTTTCGCGCTCCTCTCATACCTTCACCTATATCACTATGTTTTCACGCAGCTCTCATACCTTCCCCTATATGGATGTATTTTTTCGCACATCTCATACCTTCCCCTATATCGCTGTGCTTTCGCGCACCTCCCATAGTTTCGCCTACATCGCTGTTTTCGCGCACATCCCTTAGCTTCACCTTATATCGCTGCGTTTTCATGCACCTCTCATACCTTCCCCTATATTGCCCTGTTTTCACGCACCTCCTATACCTTCCCTTATATCACTGCGTTTTCGTGCACCTCTCATAGCTTCCCCTATATGGCTGTGTTTTCATGCACATCTCATAACTCCCCTATATGGCTGTGTATTCGTGCACCTCCCATTCCTTCCCGTATACATCTCTGTGTTTTCGTGCACCTTTCATACCTTCCCCTATATCGCTGCGTTTTCATGCACATGTCATAACGTCCCCTATATCGCTGTGTATTCGCGCACCTCCCATAGCATCCCCTATATCGCTGTGCCTTCGCGCACCTCTCATACCTTCCCCTATATCGCCCTGTTTTCACGCACCTCCCATTCCTTCACCTATATCGCCCTGTTTTCGCGCACCTCCCATTCCTTCACCTATATCGCTGTTTTCGTGCATCTCTCATACCTTTCCCTATATCGCTGTGTTTTCACACACCTCTCATAACTTCTCCTATATCGCTGTGTTTTTGTGCACCTCTCATACCTTCCCTAATATCGCTGCGTTTTCATGCACATCTCATCACGTCCCCTATATCGCTGTGTATTCACGCACCTCCCATAGCATCCCCTAAATCGCTGTGCCTTCGTGCACCTCTCATACCTTCCCCTATATCACCCTGTTTTCGCGCTCCTCCTATACCTTCCCTTATATCGCTGCGTGTTCATGCACCTCTCATACCTTACCCTATATTGCCTTGTTTTCGCACACCTCCTATACCTTCCCTTATATCGCTGCGTTTTCGTGTACCTCTCATATCTCCCCCTATATCGTTGTGTTTTCACGCACCTCTCATAACTTCTCCTATATTTCTGTATTTTTGCGCACCTCTCATAACTTCCCCAATATCGCCGTGATTTTACGCACATCTCATAACGTCCCCTATATCGCTGTGTATTCGTGCACCTCCCATACCTTCCCCTATATCGCTGTGTTTTCGCACACCTCTCATAACTTCTCCTATATAGCTGTGTTTTTGTGCACCTCTCATACCTTCCCTAATACCGTTGCGTTTTCATGCACATCTCATCACGTCCTTTATATCGCTGTGTATTCACGCACATCCCATAGTATCCCCTATATCGCTGTGCCTTGCGCACCTCTCATAGCTTCCCCTATATCGCTGTCTTTTCGCGCACATCCCATAGATTCACCTTTATCGCTGTGTAATTGCTCACCTGTCATAGCTTTCCCTGTATCTCCGTGTTTTTACTCACCTCTCATAACTTCCCCTATATCGCTGTGTTTTCGCGCACCTCTCATGTCTTCACCAAGATCGCTATGTTTTCGCCCCTCTCAATACTTCCCCTATAGCGCTGTTTTCTCGCACATCTGATACATTCTCCCGTATCGACGTGTTTTCGCACACCTCTCATAATTTAACCTATATCGCCGAATTCTCGCACACCTCTCATACCTTCCCCTATATCTTTGTGTTTTTGCACACGTCCCATTGCGTCCCCTATATCGCTGTGTTTTTTGTGCACCTCTTATACCTTCCCCTATATCGTCCTGTTTTCATGCACATCCCATATCTTCCACTATATTGCCCTGTTTTCGTGCACCTCTCATACTTTCCCCTATATCGCCGTGTTTACGCGAACCTCTCATACCTCCCCCTATATCGCCATGTTTTTATGCACATCTCATACCGTCCCCTATGTTACTGTGTTTTCGCGCACCTCCCATAGCATCCCCTATATCGCTGTGCCTTTGTGCACCTCTGATACCTTCCCCTATATCGCCCTGTTTTCGTGCACCTCTCATACCTTCCCCTATTTCGCTGTGTTTTCATGCACATCTCATCACGTCCCCTACATCGCTGTGCATTCGCGCACCTCCCAGAGCATCCCCTATATCGCTGTGACTTTGCGCACCTCTCATACCTTCCCCTATGTCGCCCTGTCTTCGCACACTCCCATAGCGTCGCCTATATCGCTGTATTTTCGCACACCTCTCATGGCATCCCCAATATCGCCGTGTTTTCATGCACATCTCATAACATCCCCTATATCGCTGTGTATTCGCGCACCTCCCATAGCATCCCTTATATTGGTGTGCTTTCGCGCACCTCTCATACCTTCCCCGATATCGCCCTGTTTTCGCGCTCCTTCCATACCTTCCCCTATATTGCTGTGTTTTATGCACCTCTCATACCTCCCCCTATATCGCTGTATTTTCACGCACCTCTCATAATTTCTCCTATAACGCCGTATTTTTGCGCTCCTCTCATGGCTTCTCCAATATCGCCGCGTTTTCATGCACATCTCTTAACGTCCCATATATCGCTGTGTATTTGCGCAACTGCCATAGCATCCCCTATGTCACTGTGCCTTCGCGCATCTCTCATACCTTCCCCTATGTCGCCCTGTTTTCGTACACCTCCCATACCGTCCCCTATATCGCTGTATTTTCGCACACCTCTCATGGCTTCCCCAATATCGCCGTGTTTTCATGCACATCTCATAACGGCTCCTATATCTCTGTGTAATCATGCACCTCCCATAGCATCCCCTATATCGCTGTGCCTTCGCGCATCGCTCATACCTTCCCCTATATCGCCCTGTATCCCGTGCACCTCCCATGGTTTTGCCTACATCGCTGTGTTTTTGCGCACCTCTCATACCTTCCCCTATATCGCCGTGTTTTCGCGTACCTCTCATTTCTTCACCTACATGCTGTGTTTTCGCTCCTCTCATTACTTCCCCTATATCGCAGTGTTCTCGCACTTCTGATACAGTTCCCTGTATCAACGTGTTTTCCAGCCCCTCCCATACCTTCCCCTATAGTGCTGTGCCTTCGCGCACCTCTCATACCTTCCCCTATATCGCCCTGTTTTCGCGCACATCGCATACCTTCCACGATATTGCCCTGTTTTCGCGCACCTCTCATGTCTTCCACTACATCGCTATGTTCTCTGGCACCTCTGATGCATTCCCCTGTAACGCCAAGTTTTCGCGCACCTCTCATACTTTCCCCTATATTGCTGTGTTTTTGCGCACCTCCCATAGCATTCCCTATATCGCTGTGCCTTCGTGCACCTCTCATACCTTCCCCTATATCGCTGTCTTTTCGCGCACATCCCATAGATTCACCTTTATCGCTGTGTTATTGCTCACCTCTCATAGCTTCCCCTGTATCGCCGTGTTTTTGCTCACCTCTCATAGCTTCCCCTATATCGCTATGTTTTCGCGCACCTCTCATGTCTTCACCTAGATCGCTATGTTTTCGATCCTCTCAATACTTCCCTTATATCGCTGTGTTTTCTCGCACATCTGATACATTCTACCGTATCGCCGTGTTTTCGCACACCTCTCATAATTTACCCTATATCGCCCTGTTTTCGTGCACATCCCACACCTTCCACTATATTGCCCTGTTTTCCCACACCGCTCATGTATTCCACTACATCGCTGTGTTTTCTCGCACATTCTCATACATTCTCATACATTCCCCTATATCGCCCTGTTTTCGTGCATCTCCCATTCCTTCCCCTATATCGCTGTGTTTTCGAGCACCTTTCATACTTTCCCCTACATCACTGTGTTTTCACACACCTCTCATAACTTCTACTATATCGCTGTGTTTTTGTGCACCTCTCATACCTTCCCTAATATCGCTGCATTTTCATGCACATCCAATCACGTCCCCTATATCACTGTGTATTCACGCAGCTCCCATAGCATCCCCTATATCGCTGTGCCTTGCGCACCTCTCATACCTTCCCCTATATCGCTGTCTTTTTGCGTACATCCCATAGATTCACCTTTATCGCTGTGTTATTGCTCACCTCTCATAGCTTCCCGTATCACCATGTTTTTGCTCACCTCTCATAGATTCCCCTATATCGCCCTGTTTTCGTGCACTTCCCATACCTTCCCCGATATCGCTGTGTTTTTGTACACCTCTCATACCTTCCCCTATATCGCTGTGATTTCAGGCACCTCTCATGGCTTCCCCAATATCGCCGTGTATTCATGCACATCTCATACCATCCCCTATATCGCTGTGTTTTCGCGCACCTCCCATTGCTTCGCGTACATTTCTGTTTTCGCGCACATCCCATAGCTTCACCTTGATCGCTGTGTTATTGCTCACCTCTCATAGCTTACCCTATATCGTCATGTTTTCACGCACCTCGCATGTCTTCACCTATATCGCTATGTTTTGGCTACTATCATTACTTCCCCTATATCGCTGTGTTTCTCGCACCTCTGATACGTTCTCCTGTATTGCCATGTTTTCGCGCACCTCTTACAATTTCCCCTATATCGCCATGTTCACGCACACCTCCCATACCTTCCCCTTATCGCTGTGTTTTCGTGTACCTCTCATACCTCCCCCGATATCGTTGTGTTTGCACGCACCTCTCATAAATTCTCCTATACTGCTGTGTTTTTGTTCACCTCTCATAACTTCCCTCATATAGCTGAGTTTTCATGCACATCTCATCACGTCCACTATATCGCTGTGTATTCATGCACCTCCCATAGCATCCCCTATATCGCTGTGTTTTCGCGCACCTCTCATACCTTCCCCTATATTGCCGTTTTCACGCACCTCCCATTTCTTCCCCTATATCGCTGTGCTTTCACACACCTCTCATAATTTCTCCTACATTGCTGTATTTTTGTGCACCTCTCATAACTTCCCCTATATCGCTGTGTTTTTGTGCACCTCTCATACCTTCCCCTATATCACTGTGTTTTCGCGCACGTCCCATAGCGTCCCCTATATCGCTGTGTTTTCGCGCACCTCTCATTCCTTCCCCTATATCGCCCTGTTTTCGAGCACATCCCATAGCTTCCACTATATTGCCCTGTTTTCGCGGAACTCTCATGTCTTCCCCTACATCACTGTGTTTTCTCGCACTTCTGATGCATTCTCATGTAACGCCAAGTTTTCACGCACCTCTCATAATTTCTCCTATATTGCCGTGTTTTCGCGTACCTCTCATAGCTTCACCTATATCACCATGTTTTCATACACATCTCATACCGTCCCCTATATCACTGTGTTTTCGCGCACCTCCTATAGCAGCCCCTACATCGCTGTGCCTTCGTGCACCTCTCACACCTTCCCCTATATCGCCCTGTTTTCGCGCACCTCCTATACTTTCCCCTATGTCGCTGTGTTTTCACGCATCTCTCATGGCTTCCTCAATGTCGCCGTGTATTCATGCATGTCTCATACCGTCCCCTATATCACTGTGTTTTCGCGCACCTCCCATAGATTCGCCTACATCGCTGTTTTCGCACACCTCTCATATCTTCCCCTATATCGCTGTCTTTTCGCGCACATCCCATAGCTTCACCTTTATCGCTGTGTTAATGCTCAACTCTCATAGCTTCCCCTATATCGCCGTTTTTTCGCACACCTCGCATGTCTTCACCTATATCGCTATGTTTTCGCTCCAATCATTACTTCCCCTATATCGCTGTGTTTTCTCGCACCTCTGAAACATTCCCCTGTATCACAATGTTTTCGCACACCTCTTATAATTTCCCTAATATCGCCGTGTTCTCGCAGACTTCTCATGCCTTCCCCTATATCACTGTGTTTTTGCGCACGTCCCATAGCGTCCCCTATATCGCTGTGTTTTCTCGCACCTCTGATGCATTCCCCTGTATCGCCGTGTTTTCGGGCACATCCCATAGCTTCCACTATATTGCCCTGTTTTTGTGCACCTCTCATGTCTTCTCCAATATCACTGTGTTTTCGCGCACCTCCCATAGCATCGCCTGTATAGCAGTGCCTTCGCGCACCTCTCTTGCCTTCCCCTATATCGCCCTGTTTTCGCGCACTTCCCATACATTCCCCTATATCGCTGTGTTTTCATGCACCTCCCATAGCATCCCCTATATTGCTGTGCCTTCGCGCACCTATCTTACCTTCCCCTATATAGCCCTGTTTTCGCGCACCTCCCATACATTCCCCTATATCGCTGTGTTTTCGTGCACCTCTCATACCTCTCCCTATATCGCTGTGTTTTCACGCACCTCTCATAACTTCTCCTATATCGCTGTATTTTTGTGCACCTCTCATAGCTTCCCCAATATAGCCGTGTTTCCATGCACATCTCTTAAAGTCCCCTATATCGCTGTGTATTCGCGCACCTCCCACAGAGTCCCCTATATCGCTGTGTTTTCGCACACCTCTCATACCTTCCCCATATCGCCCTGTTTTCGCGCACATTCCATAGCTTCCACTATATTGCCCTGTTTTCGCGCACCTCTCATGTCTTCCCCTACATAGCTGTATTTTCTCGCACTTCTGATGCATTCCCACGTAACGCCAAGTTTTCACGCACCTCTCATACTTTCCCCTATATCACTGTGTTTTCGTGTACCTCTCATAGCTTCCCATATATCACCGTGTTTTCATAGACATCTCATACCGTCACCTATATCACTGTGTTTTCGCGCACCTCCCATAGCATCCCTTATATCGCTGTGTCTTCGGGCACCTCTCATACCTTCCGCTATATCGCCCTGTTTTCGCGCTCCTCCTATAATTTCCCCTATATCGCTGTGTTTTCACGCACCTCTTATGGCTTCCCCAATATCGCCGTGTATTCGTGCTCGTCTCATACCGTCCCCTATATCGCTGTGTTTTCGTGCACCTCTTATAATTTCCCCATATCGCCGTGTTCTCGCAGACCTCTCATACCTTCCCCTATATCACTGTGTTTTCGTGCAAGTCCCATAGCGTCCCCTATATCGCTGTGTTATCTCGCACCTCTGATGCATTCCCCTGTATCTCCGTGTTGTCACGCACATCCCATAGCTTCCACTATATTGCCCTGTTTTTGCGCACCTCTCATGTCTTCCCCTATTTCACTGTGTTTTCGCACACCTCCCATAGCATCTCCTATATTGCTGTGCCTTCGCGCACCTCTCATACCTTCCCATATATGGCCCTGTTTTCGCTCACCTCCCATACAATCCCCCATATCGCTGTGTTTTCGTGCACATCTCATACCTCCCCCTATATCGCTGTGTTTTCACGCACCTCTCGCAACTTCTCCTATATCGCTGTATTTTTGTGCACCTCTCATGGCTTCCCCAATATCGTCGTGTTTTCGTGCACATCTCTTAACGTCCCCTATATCGCTGGGTTTTCTCGCACCTCTCATAACTTTGCCTATATCGCCCTGTGTTCGCACTCCTCTCATACATTCCCCTGTATCACTGTCTTTTCGCGCACATCCCATAGCTTCACCTTTATCGCTGTGTTATTGCTCACCTCTCATAGATTCCCCTATATCGCCGTGTTTTTGCTCACCTCTCATACCTTCCCCTATATCGCTGTGTTTTCGTGCACCTCTCATACCTTCACACCTTCCCCTATATCGCTGTGTTTTCACTCACCTCTCATAACTTCTCATATATCGCCATGTTTTTGCGGACCTCTCATAATTTCCCCTGTATAGCCATGTTCTTGCACACCTCTCATACCTTCCACGATATCACTGTGTTTTCGCGCACGTCCCATAGCATCCCCTGTATCGCTGTGTTTTCGGACACCTCTCATACCTTTCCCTGTATTGCCATGTTTTCACGCATATCCCATAGCTTCCACTATATAGCCCTGTTTTCGAGCACCTCTCATGTCTTCCCCTATATCACTGTGTTTTCGCGCACCTCCCATACCTTCCTCCTTATCGCTGTGTTTTCGTGCACCTCTCATTTCTTCCCCTATATCGCTGTGTTTTCACGCACCTCTCATAACTTCTCCTATATCGCTGTATTTTTGCGCACCTCTCATACTTTCCCCTATATCGCCGTGTTTTCAATCACATCTCATAACGTCCCCCATATTGCTGTGCATTCACGCACCTCCCATAGAATCCCCTATATTGCTGTGCCTTCGCGCACATCTCATACCTTCCCCTATATCGTCCTGTTTTCGCGCACCTCCCATACGTTCCCTTTAAATGTTGTTTTTCGTGCACCTCTCAAACCTTCCCCTATATTGCTGTGTTTTCGCGCATCTCTCATGGCTTCCCCAATATTGCCGTGTATTCATGCACATCTCATACCGTCCCTTATATCACTGTGCCTTCGCGCACTTCCCATAGCTACGCCCACGTCGCTGTGTTTTCGTGCACCTCTCATACCTTCCCCTATATCGCTGTCTTTTTGCACACATCCCATAACTTCATCTTTATCGCTGTGTTATTGCTCACTTCTCATAGCTTCCCCTATATCGCCGTGTTTTCGCGCACCTCTCATGGAATCCCCAATATCGCCATGTGTTCATGCACATCTCATACCGTCCCCTATATCACTGTGTTTTCTCGCACCTCTGATGGCTTTCCCGATATCGCCGTGCATTCATGCACATCTCATACCGTTCCCCATATCGCTGTGTTTTCGCGCACCTCTCATACCTTCCCCTATATCGCCGTGTTTTTGCGCACCTCTCATAACTTACCCTATATCGCCGTGTAATTATGCACATCTCATAATGTCCTCTATATCGCTGCATATTTGCGCACCTCCCATAGCATCCCTTATATCGCTGCGCCTTCGCGCACCTCTCATACCTTCCCAAATATCGCCCTGTTTTCGCGCACCTCCCATTCCTTCACCTATATCGCTGTTTTCGTGCACCTCTCATACCTTCTCCTATATCGCTGTGCCTTCGCGCAGCTCTCATACCTTCCCCTATATCGCCCTGTTTTCACACTCCTCTCATACCTTCCCCTATATCAATGTGTTTTCACGCACCTCTCATACCTTCCCCTATATCGCTGTGTTTTCGCACACCTCTCATGGCTTCCCGACTATCGCCGTGTATTCATGCACATCTCATAGCTTTCCCTATATCGCTGTGTTTTCGCGCACCTCTCATACCTTCCCCTATATCGATGTATTATTGCGCACCTCTCATACCTTCCCCAATATCACCGTGGTTTCATGCACATCTCATAACGTCCCCCATATTGCTGTGCATTCACGCACCTCCCATAGAATCCCCTATATTGCTGTGCCTTCGCGCACATCTCATACCTTCCCCTATATCGTCCTGTTTTCGCGCACCTCCCATACGTTCCCTTTAAATGTTGTTTTTCGTGCACCTCTCAAACCTTCCCCTATATTGCTGTGTTTTCGCGCATCTCTCATGGCTTCCCCAATATTGCCGTGTATTCATGCACATCTCATACCGTCCCTTATATCACTGTGCCTTCGCGCACTTCCCATAGCTACGCCCACGTCGCTGTGTTTTCGTGCACCTCTCATACCTTCCCCTATATCGCTGTCTTTTTGCACACATCCCATAACTTCATCTTTATCGCTGTGTTATTGCTCACTTCTCATAGCTTCCCCTATATCGCCGTGTTTTCGCGCACCTCTCATGGAATCCCCAATATCGCCATGTGTTCATGCACATCTCATACCGTCCCCTATATCACTGTGTTTTCTCGCACCTCTGATGGCTTTCCCGATATCGCCGTGCATTCATGCACATCTCATACCGTTCCCCATATCGCTGTGTTTTCGCGCACCTCTCATACCTTCCCCTATATCGCCGTGTTTTTGCGCACCTCTCATAACTTACCCTATATCGCCGTGTAATTATGCACATCTCATAATGTCCTCTATATCGCTGCATATTTGCGCACCTCCCATAGCATCCCTTATATCGCTGCGCCTTCGCGCACCTCTCATACCTTCCCAAATATCGCCCTGTTTTCGCGCACCTCCCATTCCTTCACCTATATCGCTGTTTTCGTGCACCTCTCATACCTTCTCCTATATCGCTGTGCCTTCGCGCAGCTCTCATACCTTCCCCTATATCGCCCTGTTTTCACACTCCTCTCATACCTTCCCCTATATCAATGTGTTTTCACGCACCTCTCATACCTTCCCCTATATCGCTGTGTTTTCGCACACCTCTCATGGCTTCCCGACTATCGCCGTGTATTCATGCACATCTCATAGCTTTCCCTATATCGCTGTGTTTTCGCGCACCTCTCATACCTTCCCCTATATCGATGTATTATTGCGCACCTCTCATACCTTCCCCAATATCACCGTGGTTTCATGCACATCTCATAACGTCCCCAATGTCGCTGGGTTTTCACGCACCTCTCATAACCTCTCCTATATCGCCCTGTTTTCGAGCTCCTCTCATACCTTCCCCTATATCGCTGTGTTTTCGCACACCTCTCATGGCTTCCCGACTATCGCCGTGTATTGATGCACATCTCATAGATTCCCCTATATCGCTGTGCTTTCGCGCACCTCCCATAGCTTCGCCTACATCGCTGTTTTCGCGCACCTCTCATACCTTCCCCTATATCGATGTATTTTTGCGCATATCTCATATCTTCCCCATATTGATGTGTTTTCATGCACATCTCATAACGTCCCCTATATCGCTGTGTATTTGCGCACCGCCCATAGAATACCCTATATCACTGTGCATTCGCGCACCTCTCATTTATTCCCGTATACCGCTGTGTTTTTGCACACCTCTCATACCTACCCCAATATCACCGTGGTTTCATGCACATCTCATAACGTCCCCAATGTCGCTGGGTTTTCACGCACCTCTCATAACCTCCCCTATATCGCCCTGTTTTCGCGCTCCTCTCATACCTTCCCCTATATCGCTGTGTTTTCGTGCTCCTCTCCTACCCTCCCCTATATTACTGTGTTTTCACATACCTCTCTTAAATTCTCCTATATCGCTGTGTTCTTGCACAACTCTCATACCTTCCCCTATATCGCTGTGTTTTCAGGCACATCTCATACCGTCCCCTATATCGCTGTGTTTTGGCGCACCTCCCATAGCTTCGCCTACATCGCTGTGTTCGCGCACATCCCATACCTTCACCTTGATCGCTGTGTTATTGCTCAGCTCTCATAGCTTACTCTATATTGCCGTGTTTTCGCGCACCTCGCATGTCTTCACCTATATCGCTATGTTTTCGCTCCTATCATTACTTCCCCTATATTGCTGTGTTTTCTCGCACCTCTGATACATTCTCCTGTATTGCCATGCCTTTGCGCACCTCTTACAATTTCCACTATATCGCCGCGTTCTCGCACACCTCTCATACCTTCCCCTATATCACTGTTTTTTTGTGCATGTCCCATAGCGTCCCCTATATCGCTGTGTTTTCTCGCGCCTCTGATACATTCCCCTGTATCGCCGTGGTTTCGCGCACATCCCTTAGGTTCCACTATATTGCCCTGTTTTTGTGCACCTCTCATGTCTTCCCCTATATCACGGTGTTTTCGCGCACCTCTCATACCATCCCCTATATCGCTGTACCTTCGCGCACCTCTCATACCTTCCCCATATTGCCCTGTTTTCGCGCACCTTCCATACCTTCCCCTATATCGCTGTTTTTTCATGCACCTCTCATACCTCCCCCTTATTTCGCTGTGTTTTCACGCACATCTCATAACTTCTCCCAATTCGCTGTATTTTTGCGCAGTTCTTATACCTTCCCCAATATCGCCGTGTTTTCATGCACATCTCTTAACGTCCCATATATCGCTGTGTATTCGCGCACCTTCCATAGCATCCTCTACATCGCTGTGCCTTCGCGCACCTCTCATACCTTCCCCTATGTCGCCTTGTTTTCGCACACTTCTCATACCGTCCCCTATATCGCCGTATTTTTGCGCACCTCTCATGGCTTCCACAATATTGCCGTGTTTTCACGCACATCTCATAAAGTCCCCTATATCGCTGTGTATTCGCGCACCTCCCATAGCATCCCTTGTATTGCGGTGCCTTCGCGCACCTCTCATACCTTCCCCTATATCGCCCTGTTTTCGCGCACCTTCCATACCTTCCCCTATATCGCTGTTTTTTCATGCACCTCTCATACCTCCCCCTATATCGCTGAGTTTTCACGCTCCTCTCATAATTTCTCCTATATCGCCGTATTTTTGCGCACCTCTCATGGCTTCCTCAATATCGCCGTGTTTTCATGCACATCTCTTAACGTCCCATATATCGCTGTGTATTCGCGCACCTGCCATAGCATCCTCTACATCGCTGTGCATTCGCGCACCTCTCATACCTTCCCCAATGTCGCCCTGTTTTCGCACACTTCTCATACCGTTCCCTATATCGCCGTATTTTTGCGCACCTCTCATGGCTTCCACAATATCGCCGTGTTTTCACGCACATCTCATAACATCTCCTATATCTCTGTGTATTGACGCACCTCTCATAGCATCCCCTATATCGCTGTGCCTTGCGCACCTCTCATAGCTTCCCCTATATCGCCGTGTTTTTTCTCACTTCTCATGTCTTCCCCTATATCGCTGTGTTTTCTCGCACCTCTGATACATTCTCCCATATCGCCGTGTTTTCATGCATATCTCATACCGTCTCCTTTATCACTGTGTTTTCACGCACATCCCATACCATCCGTTATATCGCTGTGCCTTCCTGTACCTCTCATATCTTCCCCTATATCGTTATGTTTTCATGCACATCTCATACCTTCCCCTATATCGCTGACTTTTTGCGCACATCCCATAGATTCAGCTTTATCGCTGTGTTATTGCTCACCTCTCATGTCTTCACCTAGATCGCTATTTTTTCGCTCTTCTCAATACTTCCCCTCTATGGCTGTGTTTTCATGCACATCTCATAACGTCCCCTATATCGCTGTCTATTCGTGCACCTCCCATTCCTTACCGAATATATCTCAGTGTTTTTGTGCACCTTTCATACCTTCCCCTATATCGCTGTGTTTTCGCAGACCTCTCATAACTTCTCCTATATCGCAGTGTTTTCGTGCACCTCTCATACCTTCCCCTACATCGATGTATTTTTGCGCACCTCTCATAACTTCTCCTATATCACTGTATTATTGTGCAGCTCTTATACCTTCCCCTATACTGCCGTGTTTTCATGCACATCTCATAGCGTCCCCTATATCGCTGTGTATTCACGCAGCTCCCATAGCATCCCTTATATTGCTTGCCTTCGTGCACCTCTCATACCTTCCCCTATATCGCCCTGTTTTCGCGAACCTTCCATACCTCCCCCTATATCGCTGTGTTTTCACGCACCTCTCATAATTTCACCAATATCGCCGTATTTTTGCGCACCTCTCATGGCTTCCCCAATATCACCGTGTTTTCATGCACATCTCATAACGTCTCCTATATCTCTGTGTATTCACGCACCTCCCATAGCATTCCCTATATCGCTGTGCCTTCGCGCATCGCTCATACCTTCCCCTAAATCGCCCTGTTTCCCGTGCACCTCCCATGGCTTCGCCTACATCGCTGTGTTTTTGCGCACATCTCATACCTTCCCCTATATCGCCGTTTTCGCGCACCTCTCATTTCTTCACCTATATCGCTGTGTTTCCGCTCCTCTCATTACTTCCCCTATATCTCTCTGTGTTCTCGCACTTCTGATACAGTTCCCTATATCAACGTGTTTTCGCGCACCTCTCATAATTTCACCTATGTCGCCGTGTTCTCGCACACCTCTCATGTCTTCCCCTATATCACTGTGTTTTCGCGCACCTCTCATAGCATCCCCTGTATCGCTGTGTTTTCGTGCACCTCTCATACCTTCACACCTTCCCCTATATCGCTGTGTTTTCACTCACCTCTCATAACTTCTCATATATCGCCATGTTTTTGCGGACCTCTCATAATTTCCCCTGTATAGCCATGTTCTTGCACACCTCTCATACCTTCCACGATATCACTGTGTTTTCGCGCACGTCCCATAGCATCCCCTGTATCGCTGTGTTTTCGGACACCTCTCATACCTTTCCCTGTATTGCCATGTTTTCACGCATATCCCATAGCTTCCACTATATAGCCCTGTTTTCGAGCACCTCTCATGTCTTCCCCTATATCACTGTGTTTTCGCGCACCTCCCATACCTTCCTCCTTATCGCTGTGTTTTCGTGCACCTCTCATTTCTTCCCCTATATCGCTGTGTTTTCACGCACCTCTCATAACTTCTCCTATATCGCTGTATTTTTGCGCACCTCTCATACTTTCCCCTATATCGCCGTGTTTTCAATCACATCTCATAACGTCCCCCATATTGCTGTGCATTCGCGCACCTCCCATAGAATCCCCTATATTGCTGTGCCTTCGCGCACATCTCATACCTTCCCCTATATCGTCCTGTTTTCGCGCACCTCCCATACGTTCCCTTTAAATGTTGTTTTTCGTGCACCTCTCAAACCTTCCCCTATATTGCTGTGTTTTCGCGCATCTCTCATGGCTTCCCCAATATTGCCGTGTATTCATGCACATCTCATACCGTCCCTTATATCACTGTGCCTTCGCGCACTTCCCATAGCTACGCCCACGTCGCTGTGTTTTCGTGCACCTCTCATACCTTCCCCTATATCGCTGTCTTTTTGCACACATCCCATAACTTCATCTTTATCGCTGTGTTATTGCTCACTTCTCATAGCTTCCCCTATATCGCCGTGTTTTCGCGCACCTCTCATGGAATCCCCAATATCGCCATGTGTTCATGCACATCTCATACCGTCCCCTATATCACTGTGTTTTCTCGCACCTCTGATGGCTTTCCCGATATCGCCGTGCATTCATGCACATCTCATACCGTTCCCCATATCGCTGTGTTTTCGCGCACCTCTCATACCTTCCCCTATATCGCCGTGTTTTTGCGCACCTCTCATAACTTACCCTATATCGCCGTGTAATTATGCACATCTCATAATGTCCTCTATATCGCTGCATATTTGCGCACCTCCCATAGCATCCCTTATATCGCTGCGCCTTCGCGCACCTCTCATACCTTCCCAAATATCGCCCTGTTTTCGCGCACCTCCCATTCCTTCACCTATATCGCTGTTTTCGTGCACCTCTCATACCTTCTCCTATATCGCTGTGCCTTCGCGCAGCTCTCATACCTTCCCCTATATCGCCCTGTTTTCACACTCCTCTCATACCTTCCCCTATATCAATGTGTTTTCACGCACCTCTCATACCTTCCCCTATATCGCTGTGTTTTCGCACACCTCTCATGGCTTCCCGACTATCGCCGTGTATTCATGCACATCTCATAGCTTTCCCTATATCGCTGTGTTTTCGCGCACCTCTCATACCTTCCCCTATATCGATGTATTATTGCGCACCTCTCATACCTTCCCCAATATCACCGTGGTTTCATGCACATCTCATAACGTCCCCAATGTCGCTGGGTTTTCACGCACCTCTCATAACCTCTCCTATATCGCCCTGTTTTCGAGCTCCTCTCATACCTTCCCCTATATCGCTGTGTTTTCGCACACCTCTCATGGCTTCCCGACTATCGCCGTGTATTGATGCACATCTCATAGATTCCCCTATATCGCTGTGCTTTCGCGCACCTCCCATAGCTTCGCCTACATCGCTGTTTTCGCGCACCTCTCATACCTTCCCCTATATCGATGTATTTTTGCGCATATCTCATATCTTCCCCATATTGATGTGTTTTCATGCACATCTCATAACGTCCCCTATATCGCTGTGTATTTGCGCACCGCCCATAGAATACCCTATATCACTGTGCATTCGCGCACCTCTCATTTATTCCCGTATACCGCTGTGTTTTTGCACACCTCTCATACCTACCCCAATATCACCGTGGTTTCATGCACATCTCATAACGTCCCCAATGTCGCTGGGTTTTCACGCACCTCTCATAACCTCCCCTATATCGCCCTGTTTTCGCGCTCCTCTCATACCTTCCCCTATATCGCTGTGTTTTCGTGCTCCTCTCCTACCCTCCCCTATATTACTGTGTTTTCACATACCTCTCTTAAATTCTCCTATATCGCTGTGTTCTTGCACAACTCTCATACCTTCCCCTATATCGCTGTGTTTTCAGGCACCTCTCATGGCTTCCCCAATATCGCCGTGTATTCATGCACATCTCATACCGTCCCCTATATCGCTGTGTTTTGGCGCACCTCCCATAGCTTCGCCTACATCGCTGTGTTCGCGCACATCCCATACCTTCACCTTGATCGCTGTGTTATTGCTCAGCTCTCATAGCTTACTCTATATTGCCGTGTTTTCGCGCACCTCGCATGTCTTCACCTATATCGCTATGTTTTCGCTCCTATCATTACTTCCCCTATATTGCTGTGTTTTCTCGCACCTCTGATACATTCTCCTGTATTGCCATGCCTTTGCGCACCTCTTACAATTTCCACTATATCGCCGCGTTCTCGCACACCTCTCATACCTTCCCCTATATCACTGTTTTTTTTGTGCATGTCCCATAGCGTCCCCTATATCGCTGTGTTTTCTCGCGCCTCTGATACATTCCCCTGTATCGCCGTGGTTTCGCGCACATCCCTTAGGTTCCACTATATTGCCCTGTTTTTGTGCACCTCTCATGTCTTCCCCTATATCACGGTGTTTTCGCGCACCTCTCATACCATCCCCTATATCGCTGTACCTTCGTGCACCTCTCATACCTTCCCCATATTGCCCTGTTTTCGCGCACCTTCCATACCTTCCCCTATATCGCTGTTTTTTCATGCACCTCTCATACCTCCCCCTTATTTCGCTGTGTTTTCACGCACATCTCATAACTTCTCCTAATTCGCTGTATTTTTGCGCAGTTCTTATACCTTCCCCAATATCGCCGTGTTTTCATGCACATCTCTTAACGTCCCATATATCGCTGTGTATTCGCGCACCTGCCATAGCATCCTCTACATCGCTGTGCCTTCGCGCACCTCTCATACCTTCCCCTATGTCGCCTTGTTTTCGCACACTTCTCATACCGTCCCCTATATCGCCGTATTTTTGCGCACCTCTCATGGCTTCCACAATATTGCCGTGTTTTCACGCACATCTCATAAAGTCCCCTATATCGCTGTGTTTTCTCGCACCTCTGATACATTCTCCCATATCGCCGTGTTTTCATGCATATCTCATACCGTCTCCTTTATCACTGTGTTTTCACGCACATCCCATACCATCCGTTATATCGCTGTGCCTTCCTGTACCTCTCATATCTTCCCCTATATCGTTGTGTTTTCATGCACATCTCATACCTTCCCCTATATCGCTGACTTTTTGCGCACATCCCATAGATTCAGCTTTATCGCTGTGTTATTGCTCACCTCTCATGTCTTCACCTAGATCGCTATTTTTTCGCTCTTCTCAATACTTCCCCTCTATGGCTGTGTTTTCATGCACATCTCATAACGTCCCCTATATCGCTGTCTATTCGTGCACCTCCCATTCCTTACCGAATATATCTCAGTGTTTTTGTGCACCTTTCATACCTTCCCCTATATCGCTGTGTTTTCGCAGACCTCTCATAACTTCTCCTATATCGCAGTGTTTTCGTGCACCTCTCATACCTTCCCCTACATCGATGTATTTTTGCGCACCTCTCATAACTTCTCCTATATCACTGTATTATTGTGCAGCTCTTATACCTTCCCCTATACTGCCGTGTTTTCATGCACATCTCATAGCGTCCCCTATATCGCTGTGTATTCACGCACCTCCCATAGCATCCCTTATATTGCTTGCCTTCGTGCACCTCTCATACCTTCCCCTATATCGCCCTGTTTTCGCGAACCTTCCATACCTCCCCCTATATCGCTGTGTTTTCACGCACCTCTCATAATTTCACCAATATCGCCGTATTTTTGCGCACCTCTCATGGCTTCCCCAATATCACCGTGTTTTCATGCACATCTCATAACGTCTCCTATATCTCTGTGTATTCACGCACCTCCCATAGCATTCCCTATATCGCTGTGCCTTCGCGCATCGCTCATACCTTCCCCTAAATCGCCCTGTTTCCCGTGCACCTCCCATGGCTTCGCCTACATCGCTGTGTTTTTGCGCACATCTCATACCTTCCCCTATATCGCCGTTTTCGCGCACCTCTCATTTCTTCACCTATATCGCTGTGTTTCCGCTCCTCTCATTACTTCCCCTATATCTCTCTGTGTTCTCGCACTTCTGATACAGTTCCCTATATCAACGTGTTTTCGCGCACCTCTCATAATTTCACCTATGTCGCCGTGTTCTCGCACACCTCTCATGTCTTCCCCTATATCACTGTGTATTCGCGCACCTCCCATAGCATCCCTTGTATTGCGGTGCCTTCGCGCACCTCTCATACCTTCCCCTATATCACTGTGTTTTCGTGCACCTCCCATACCATGCCCTATATTGCTGTGTTTCGAACACGTCTCAGACCTTTCCCTATATCGCCCTGTTTTCCAGCACCTCCCATAACTTCCCCTATATCGCTGTGTTTTCGTTACCTCTCATACCTCCTCTTATTTCGCTGTGTTTTCACGCACCTCTCATAACTTCCCCTATAATGCCGTGTTTTTATGCACATCTCATAACGTCCCCTATATCACTGTGTATTCGTGCACCTCCCATAGCATCCCCTATATCGCTGTGCCTTTGCGCACCTCTCATACCTTCCACTATATTGCCCTGTTTCCGCGCAACTCACATGTCTTCCACTACATCGCTGTGTTTTCTGGCACCTCTGATGCATTCTCCTGTAACATCATGTTTCGCGCACCTCTGAAACTTTCCCCTAAATCGCCGTGTTTACGCGCACCTCTCATACGGCCCCCTATATCGCCATGTTTTTATGCACATCTCAATACCGTCTCCTATATAGCTGTGTTTTTGAGCACCTCCCATAGCATCCCCTATATCGCTGTGCCTTCGTGCACCTCTCATACCTTTCCCTATATCGCCCTGTTTTCGCGCACCTCCTATACCTTCCCTTATGTCACTGCGTTTTCGTGCACCTTTCATACCTTCCCCTATATCGCTGTGTTTTCGCACACCTCTCATAACTTCTCCAATATCGCTGTGTTTTTGTGCACCTCTCATACATTCCCTAATATCACTGCGTTTTCATGCACCTCATCACGTCCCCTATATCGCTGTGTATTCACGCACCTCCCATAGCATCCACTATATCGCTGTGCCTTGTGCACCTCTCATAACTTCCCCTATATCGCTGTCTTTTCGCGCACATCCCATAGATTCACCTTTATCGCTTTGTAATTGCTCACCTCTCATATATTCCCCTATATCGCTGTGTTTTTGCTCACTTCTCATAGCTTCCACTACATCGACATGTTTTCGCGCACCTCTCATGTCTTCACCTAGATCGCTATGTTTTCGATCCTCTCAATACTTCTCTTATATCGCTGTGTTTTCTCGCACATCTGATACATTCTCCCGTATCGCCGTGTTTTCGCACACCTCTCATAATGTCCCTTATATCGCCGTGTTCTCGCACACCTCTCATAACTTCCCCTATATCACTGTGTTTTCGCGCACGTCCCATTGTGTCCCCTATGTCGCAGTGTTTTCGTGCACCTCTCATAGCTTCCCCTATATCGCCCTGTTTTCGTGCACATCCCATAGCTTCCACTATATTGCCCTGCTTTCGCGCACCTCTCATGTATTCCACGACATAGCTGTGTTTTCTGGCACCTCTGATGCATTCCCCTGTAACGCCAAATTTTTGCGCACGTCTCATACTTTCCCCTATATCGCCGTGTTTACGCGCACCTCTCATACCTCCCCCTATATCGCCATGTTTTTATGCACAACTCATACCGTCTCCTATATCGCTGTGTTTTCACGCACCTCCCATAGCATCCCCTATATCGCTGTGCCTTCGTGCACCTCTCATACCTTCCCTTATATCGCTGTGTTTTCACGCACCTCTCTTAACTTCTCCTATATCGCTGTGTTTTTGCACACCTCTCATACCTTCCCCTATATCACCGTGTTTTCAGGCACCTCTCATGGCTTCCCCAATATCGCCGTGTATTCATGCACATCTCATACCGTCCCCTATATCGCTGTGTTTTGGCGCACCTCCCGTAGCTTCATCTACATCGCTGTTTTCGCGCACATCCCATAGCTTCACCTTGATCGCTGTGTTATTGCTCACCTCTCATAGCTTACCCTATATCGCCGTTTTTTCGCGCACCTCGCATGTCTTCACCTATATCGCTATGTTTTTGCTCCTATCATTAATTCCCCTACATCGCTGTGTTTTCTCGCACCTCTGATACATTCTCCTGTATTGCCATGTTTTCGCGCACCTCTTACAATTTCCCCTATATCGCCGTGTTCTCGAACACCTCTCATACCTTCCCCTATATCACTGTTTTTTTGCGCATGTCCCATAGCGTCCCCTATATCGCTGTGTTTTCTCGCACCTCTGATACATTCCCCTGTATCGCCATGGTTTCGCGCACATCCCATCGGTTCCACTATATTGCCCTGTTTTTGCGCACCTCTCATGTCTTCCCCTATATCACGGTGTTTTCGTGCACCTCTCATAGCATCCCCTATATCGCTGTGCCTTCGCGCACTTCTCATAACTTCCCCGATATCGCCCTATTTTCGTGCACCTCCCATACCTTCCCCGATATCGCTGTTTTTTCATGCACCTCTCATAGCCACCCTTATATCGCTGTGTTTTCACGCACTTCTCATAACTTCTCCTAATTCGCTGCATTTTTGCGCAGTTCTTATACCTTCCCTTATATTGCCGTGTGTTCATGCACATCTCATAACGGCTCCTATATCTCTGAGTATTCACGCACCTCCCATAGCATCCCCTATATGGCTGTGCCTTCGCGCACTGCTCATACCTTCCCCTATATCGCCCTGTTTCCCGCCCACCTCCCATGGCTTCGCATACATCGCTGTGTTTTTGCGCACCTCTCCTACCTTCCCCTATATCGCCCTGTTTTCGCGCACATCCCATAAATTCAACTTTGTCGCTGTGTTATTGCTTACCTCTCATAGCTTCCCCTATATCGCCGTGTTTTCGCGCACCTCTCATGTCTTTCACCTATATCGCTTTGTTTCCACTCCTCTCATTACTTCCCCTATATCGCTCTGTGTTCTCGCAGTTCTGATACTGTTCCCTGTATCAACGTGCTTTCGCTCAACTCTCATAATTTCACCTATATCGCCATGTTCTCGCACACCTCTCATATCTTCCCCTATATCACTGTGTTTTCGCGCACGTCCAATAGCGTCCCCTATATCGCTGTGTATTCACGCACCTCTCATGTCTTCCCCTATATCACTGTGTTTTCGTGCACCTCCCATACCATCCCCTATATTGCTGTGCCTTCGCACACCTCCCATACCTTCCCCTATATCACTGTGTTTTCGTGTACCTCTCATACCTCCCCTTATATCGCTGTGTCTTCACGCACCTCTCATAACCTCTCCTGTATTGCCGTATTTTTGCGTACCTCTCATAACTTCCCCTATATTGCCGTGTTTTTATGCACATCTCATAACGTCCCCTATATCGCTGTGTATTCGCGCACCTCCCATAGCATCCCCTATATCGCTGTGCCTTCGCGCACCTCTCGTACCATCCCCTATATCGCACAGTTTTCGCGCACCTCCGATTCCTTCCACTATGTGGCTGTGTTTTCGTGCACCTTTCATACCTTCCCCTATGTCACTGTGTTTTCACACACCTCTCATAACTTCTCCTATATCACTGAGTTTTTGTGCACCTCTCATAACTTCTCTAATATCGCTGTTTTCATGCACATCTCATCACGTCCCCTATATCGCTGTGTATTCGCGCACCTCCCAGAGCATCCCCTATATCGCTGTCTTTTCGTGCACATCCCATAGATTCAGCTTTATCGCTGTGTTATTGCTCACCTTTCATAGCTTCCCCTGTTTCGCCGTGTTGTTGCTCACCTCTCATGTCTTCCCCTATATCGCTGTGTTTTCTCGCACAATTGATACATTCTCCCGTATCGCTGTGTTTTCGCACACCTCTCATTATTTCCCCTATATCGCCGTGTTCTCGCGCACCTCTCATACCTTCCCCTATATGGCCCTGTTTTCGCACACATCCCATACCTTCCACTATATTGCCCTGTTTTCGTGCACCTCTCATGTCTTCCACTACATCGCTGTGTTTTCTGGCACCTCTGATGCTTTCCCCTGTAACGCCAAGTTTTCGCGCACCTCTCGTACTTTCCCCTATATCGCCGTATATATGCGCACCTCTCATACCTCCCCCTATATTGCCATGTTTTTATGCACATCTCATACCGTCTCCTATATCGCTGTGTTTTCGCGCACTCCCATAGCATCCCCTATATCGCTGTGCCTTTGTGCACCTCTCATACCTTCCCCTATAACGCCCTGTTTTCGCGCACCTCCTATACCTTCCCTTATATCGCTGCGTTTTCGTGCACCTCTCATACCTTCCCCTATATGGCTGTGTTTTCATGCACATCTCATAACGTCCCCTATATCGCTGTGTATTTGTGCACCTTCCATTCCTTCCCGAATATATCTCTGTGTTTTCATGCACATCTCATACCTTCCCCTATATCGCTGTGCTTTCGCGCACCTCCCATAGCTTCGCCTGCATCGCTGTTTTCGCGCACCTCTCATATCTTCCCCTATATTAATGTGTTTTCATGCACATCTCATAACGTTGACATAATCGCTGTGTATTTGCGCACCCCCATACTATCCCGTATATCACTGTGCCTTCGCGCACCTCTCATGCATTCCCGTATATCGCCCTGTTTTCGTGCACCTCCCATACTTTCCCCGATATCGCTGTGTTTTCGTGCTCCTCTCATACCTTCCCCTATATTGCTGTGTTTTCACGCACCTCTCTTAACTTCTCCTATATCGCTGTGTTTTTGCACACCTCTCATACCTTCCCCTATATCCCTGTGTTTTCAGGCACCTCTCATGGCTTCCCCAATATCGCCGTGTATTCATGCACATCTCACACCGTCCCCTATATCGCTGTGTTTTGGCGCACCTCCCATAGCTTCACCTTGATCGCTGTGTTATTCCTCAGCTCTCATAGCTTACCCTATATCGCCGTGTTTTCGCGCATCTCGCATGTCTTCACGTATATCGCTATGTTTTCGCTCCTATCATTACTTCCCCGATATCCTTTGTTTTCTCGCACCTCTGATACATTCTCCTGTATTGCCATTTTTTCGCGCACCTCTTACAATTTCCCCTATATCGCCGTGTTCTCGCACACCTCTCATACCTTCCCCTATATCACTGTTTTTTTGCGCATGTCCCATAGCGTCCCCTATATCGCTGTGTCTTCTCGCACCTCTGATACATTCCCCTGTATCGCCGTGCTTTCGCGCACATCCCATAGGTTCCACTATATTGCCCTGTTTTTGCGCACCTCTCATGGCTTCCCCTATATCACGGTGTTTTCGCGCACCTCTCATAGCATCCCCTATATCGCTGCCCTTCACACACATCTCATAACTTCCCCTATATCGCCCTGTTTTCACGCACCTCCCATACCTTCCCCAATATCGCTGTGTTTTCGTGCACCTCTCATTCCTTCCCTTATATCGCTGTGTTTTCACGCACCTCTCATAACTTCTCCTAATTCGCTGTATTTTTGCGCAGTTCTTATACTTTCCCCTATACTGCCGTGTTTTCATGCACATCTCATAACGCGCCCTATATCGCTGTGTATTCGCGCACACTCCATAGCATCCCTTGTATTGCTGTGCCTTCGCGCACCTCTCATACCTTCCCCTATTTCGCCCTGTTTTCGCGCACCTTCCATACCGTCCACTATATCGCTGTGTTTTCAGGCACCTCTCATACCTCCCTCTATATCGCTGTGTTTTCACGCACCTCTCATAATTTCTCCTATATTGCCGTATTTTTGCACACCTCTCATGGCTTCCCCAATATCGCCATGTTTTAATGCACATCTGTTAACGTCCCATATATCGCTGTGTATTCGCGCACCTGCCATAGCATCCCCTATATCGCTGTGCCTTCGCACACCTCTCATACCTTCCCCTATGTCGCCCTGTTTTCGCACACCTCCCATACCGTCCCCTATATCGCTGTACTTTCGCACACCTCTCATGGCTTCCCCAATATCGCCGTGTTTTCATGCACATCTCATAACGTCTCCTATATCTCTGAGTATTCACACACCTCCCATTGCAACCCCTATATCGCAGTGCCGTCGCGTACCGCTCATACCTTCCCCTATATCGCCCTGTTTTCGCGCACATCCCATAACTTCAACTTTATCGCTGTGTTATTTCTTACTTCTCATAGCTTCCCCTATATCGCCGTGTTTTCGCGCACCTCTCATGTCTTCACCCATATCGCTGTGTTTCCGCTCCTCTCATTACTTCCCCTATATCGCTCTGTGTTCTCGCACTTCTGATACTGTTCCCTGTATCAACGTGTTTTCGCTCAACTCTCATAATTTCACCTATATCGCCGTGTTCTCGCACACCTCTCATATCTTCCCCTATTTCACTGTGTTTTCGCAAACGTCCAATAGCGTCCGCTATATTGCTGTGTTTTCACGCACCTCTCATGTCTTCCCCTATATCACTGTGTTTTCGTGCACCTCCCATACCATCCCCTATATTGCTGTGACTTCGCACACCTCTCATACCTTTCCCTATATTGCTGTGTTCTCGCACACCTCTCATACCTTCCCCTATATCGCCCTGTTTTCGCACACCTCTCATACCTCCCCTTATATCACTGTGTTTTCACGCACCTCTCATAACTTCTCCTGTATTACTGTATTTTTGCGTACCTCTCATAACTTCCCCTATATTGCCGTGTTTTTACGCACATCTCATAACGTCCCCTATATCGCTGTGTATTCGCGCACCTCCCATAGCATCCCCTATATCGCTGTGCCTTCACGAACCTCTCATACCTTCCGCTATATCGCACAATTTTCATGCACCTCCGATTCCTTCCCCTATATCGCTGTGTTTACACACACCTCTCATAACTTCTCCTATATCACTGAGTTTTTGTGCACCTCTCATACCTCCCCTAATATCGCTGAGTTTTCATGCACATCTCATCACGTCCCCTGTATCGCTGTGTATTCGCGCACCTCCCATAGCATCCCCTATATCCCTGTGCCTTGCACACCTCTCATCGTTTTCCTTATATCGCTGTCTTTTCGCGCACGTCCCATAGATTCAGTTTTATCACTGTATTATTGCTCACCTCTCATAGCTTCCCCTGTATCGCCGTGTTTTTGTTCACCTCTCATAGCTTCCCCCATATCGCCGTGTTTTCGCGCACCTCTCATGTCTTCACCTAGATCGCTGTTTTCGCTCCTCTCAATACTTCCCCTATATCGCTGTTTTTTTCGCACAATTGATACATTCTCCCGTATCGCTGTGTTTTCGCACACCTCTCATTATTTCCCCTATATCGCCGTGTTCTCGCGCACCTCTCATACCTTCCCCTATATGGCCCTGTTTTCGCGCACATCCCATACTTTCCACTATATTACCCTGTTTTCATGCACCTCTCATGTCTTCCACTACATCGCTGTGATTTCTGGCACCTCTGATGCATTCCCCTGTAACGCCAAGTTTTCGCGCACCTCTCATACTTCCCCTATGTCGCCGTATATATGCGCACCTCTCATACCTCCCCCTATATCGCCATGTTTTTATGCACAACTTATAACGTCTCCTATATCGCTGTGTTTTCGCGCACTCCCATAGCATCCTCTATATCGCTGTGCCTTCGTGCACCTCCCATACCTTCCCCTATATCGCTGTGTTTTCGCACACCTCTCATAACTTCTCCTATATAGCTGTGTTTTTGTGCACCTCTCATACCTTCCCTAATACCGTTGCGTTTTCATGCACATCTCATCACGTCCTTTATATCGCTGTGTATTCACGCACATCCCATAGTATCCCCTATATCGCTGTGCCTTGCGCACCTCTCATAGCTTCCCCTATATCGCTGTCTTTTCGCGCACATCCCATAGATTCACCTTTATCGCTGTGTAATTGCTCACCTGTCATAGCTTTCCCTGTATCTCCGTGTTTTTACTCACCTCTCATAACTTCCCCTATATCGCTGTGTTTTCGCGCACCTCTCATGTCTTCACCAAGATCGCTATGTTTTCGTTCCTCTCAATACTTCCCCTATAGCGCTGTTTTCTCGCACATCTGATACATTCTCCCGTATCGACGTGTTTTCGCACACCTCTCATAATTTAACCTATATCGCCGAATTCTCGCACACCTCTCATACCTTCCCCTATATCTTTGTGTTTTTGCACACGTCCCATTGCGTCCCCTATATCGCTGTGTTTTTTGTGCACCTCTTATACCTTCCCCTATATCGTCCTGTTTTCATGCACATCCCATATCTTCCACTATATTGCCCTGTTTTCGCGCACCTTTCATGTATTCCACTACATCGCTGTGTTTTCTGGCACCTCTGATGCATTCCCCTGTAACGCCAAGTTTTCGCGCACCTCTCATACTTTCCCCTATATCGCCGTGTTTACGCGAACCTCTCATACCTCCCCCTATATCGCCATGTTTTTATGCACATCTCATAGCTTCCCCTATATCACCGTGTTTTCGCGTACCTTTCCTGTCTTCCACTATATCACTGTGTTTTTGCGCACCTCCCATAGCATCCCCTATATCGCTGTGCCTTTGTGCACCTCTGATACCTTCCCCTATATCGCCCTGTTTTCGTGCACCTCTCATACCTTCCCCTATTTCGCTGTGTTTTCATGCACATCTCATCACGTCCCCTACATCGCTGTGCATTCGCGCACCTCCCATAGCATCCCCTATATCGCTGTGACTTTGCGCACCTCTCATACCTTCCCCTATGTCGCCCTGTCTTCGCACACTCCCATAGCGTCGCCTATATCGCTGTATTTTCGCACACCTCTCATGGCATCCCCAATATCGCCGTGTTTTCATGCACATCTCATAACATCCCCTATATCGCTGTGTATTCGCGCACCTCCCATAGCATCCCTTGTATTGCTGTGCTTTCGCGCACCTCTCATACCTTCCCCGATATCGCCCTGTTTTCGCGCTCCTTCCATACCTTCCCCTATATTGCTGTGTTTTTATGCACCTCTCATACCTCCCCCTATATCGCTGTATTTTCACGCACCTCTCATAATTTCTCCTATATCGCCGTATTTTTGCGCTCCTCTCATGGCTTCTCCAATATCGCCGCGTTTTCATGCACATCTCTTAACGTCCCATATATCGCTGTGTATTTGCGCAACTGCCATAGCATCCCCTATATCACTGTGCCTTCGCGCATCTCTCATACCTTCCCCTATGTCGCCCTGTTTTCGTACACCTCCCATACCGTCCCCTATATCGCTGTATTTTCGCACACCTCTCATGGCTTCCCCAATATCGCCGTGTTTTCATGCACATCTCATAACGGCTCCTATATCTCTGTGTAATCATGCACCTCCCATAGCATCCCCTATATCGCTGTGCCTTCGCGCATCGCTCATACCTTCCCCTATATCGCCCTGTATCCCGTGCACCTCCCATGGTTTTGCCTACATCGCTGTGTTTTTGCGCACCTCTCATACCTTCCCCTATATCGCCGTGTTTTCGCGTACCTCTCATTTCTTCACCTACATGCTGTGTTTTCGCTCCTCTCATTACTTCCCCTATATCGCAGTGTTCTCGCACTTCTGATACAGTTCCCTGTATCAACGTGTTTTCCAGCCCCTCCCATACCTTCCCCTATAGCGCTGTGCCTTCGCGCACCTCTCATACCTTCCCCTATATCGCCCTGTTTTCGCGCACATCGCATACCTTCCACTATATTGCCCTGTTTTCGCGCACCTCTCATGTCTTCCACTACATCGCTATGTTCTCTGGCACCTCTGATGCATTCCCCTGTAACGCCAAGTTTTCGCGCACCTCTCATACTTTCCCCTATATCGCTGTGTTTTTGCGCACCTCCCATAGCATTCCCTATATCGCTGTGCCTTCGTGCACCTCTCATACCTTCCCCTATATCGCTGTCTTTTCGCGCACATCCCATAGATTCACCTTTATCGCTGTGTTATTGCTCACCTCTCATAGCTTCCCCTGTATCGCCGTGTTTTTGCTCACCTCTCATAGCTTCCCCTATATCGCTATGTTTTCGCGCACCTCTCATGTCTTCACCTAGATCGCTATGTTTTCGATCCTCTCAATACTTCCCCTATATCGCTGTGTTTTCTCACACGTCTGATACATTCTCCCGTATCGCCGTGTTTTCGCACACCTCTCATAATTTACCCTATATCGCCCTGTTTTCGTGCACATCCCATACCTTCCACTATATTGCCCTGTTTTCCCACACCGCTCATGTATTCCACTACATCGCTGTGTTTTCTGGCACCTCTGATGCATTCCCCTGTAACGCCAAGTTTTCGCGTACCTCTCATACGTTCCCCTATATCGCCCTGTTTTCGCGCACCTCCTATACCTTCCCTTATATCACTGCGTTTTCGTGCACATTTCATACCTTCCCCTATATCGCTGTGTTTTCGCACACCTCTCATAACTTCTCCTATATCGCTGTGTTTTTGTGCACCTCTCATACCTTCCCTAATATCTTTGCGTTTTCATGCACATCTCATCACATCCCCTATATCGCTGTGCACTCACGCACCTCCCATAGCATCCCCTATATCGCTGTCTTTTCATGCACATCCCATAGATTCACCTTTATCGCTGTGTTACAGCTCACCTCTCATAGCTTCCCCTGTATCGCTGTGTTTTTGCTCACCTCTGATAGCTTCCCCTATATCGCCATGTTTTCGCGCACCTCTCATGTCTTCACCTAGATCGCTATGTTTTCGATCCTCTCAATACTTCCCCTATATCGCTGTGTTTTCTCGCACGTCTGATACATTCTCCCGTATCGCCGTGTTTTTGCACACCTCTCATAATTTACCCTATATCGCCGTGTTTTCGCACACCTCTCATAACTTCCCCTATATCACTGTGTTTTCGCGCACGTCCCATTGCGTCCTCTATATCGCTGTGTTTTCGTGCAGCTCTCATAGCTTCCCCTATATCGCCCTGTTTTCGTGCACATCCCATAGCTTCCACTATATTGCCCTGTTTTCGCGCACCTTTCATGTATTCCACTGCATCGCTGTGTTTTCTGGCACCTCTGATGCATTCCCCTGTAACGCCAAGTTTTCGCGCACATCTCATACTTTCCCCTATATCGCCGTGTTTACGCGCACCGCTCATACCTGCCCCTATATCGCCATGTTTTTATGCACATCTCATACCGTCTCCTATATCGCTGTGTTTTTGCGCACCTCCCATAGCATCCCCTATATCGCTGTGCCTTCGTGCACCTCTCATACCTTCCCCTATATCGCTGTGTTTTCGCACACCTCACATAACTTCTCCTTTATCACTGTGCTTTTGTGCACCTCTCATACCTTCCCTAATATCACTGCGTTTTCATGCACATCTCATCACGTCCCCTATATCGCTGTGTATTCACGCACCTCCCATAGCATCCCCTATATCGCTGTGCCTTGTGCACCTCTCATAACTTCGCCTATATCGCTGTCTTTTCGCGCACATCCCATAGATTCACCTTTATCGCTGTGTTATTGCTCACCTCTCATAGCTTCCCCTGTATCGCCTTTTTTCCTCACCTCTCATAGCTTCCCCTATATCACTGTGTTTTCACGCACCTCTCTTAACTTCTCCTATATTGCTGTGTTTTTGCACACCTCTCATACCTTCCCCTATATCGCTCTGTTTTCAGGCACCTCTCATGGCTTCCCCAATATCGCCGTGCATTCATACTCATCTCATACCGTCCCCTATATCGCTGTGTTTTGGCGCACCTCCCATAGCTTCATCTTGATCGCTGTGTTATTCCTCAGCTCTCATAGATTACCCTATATCACCGTGTTTTCGCGCATCTCGCATGTCTTCACGTATATCGTTATGTTTTTGCTCCTATCATTACTTCCCCTATATCGCTGTGTTTTCTCGCACCTCTGATACATTCTCTTGCATTGCCATGTTTTCGCGCACCTGTTACAATTTCCCCTATATCGCCGTGTTCTCGCACACCTCTCATACCTTCCCCTATTTCACTGTTTTCTGCGCATGACCCATAGCGTCCCCTATATCGCTGTGTTTTCTCGCACCTCTGATATATCCCCCTGTATCGCCGTGGTTTCGCGCACATCCCATCGGTTCCACTATATTGCTCTGTTATTGCGCACCTCTCATGGCTTCCCCTATATCACGGTGTTTTCGCGCACCCCTCATAGCATTCCCTATATCGCTGTGCCTTCGAGTACTTCTCATAACTTCCCCTATATCGCCCTGTTTTCATGCACCTCCCGTACCTTCCCCATTATCGCTGTGTTTTCGTGCACCTCTCATTCCTTCCCTTATATCGCTGTGTTTTCACGCACCTCTCATAACTTCTCTTAATTCGCTGTATTTTTGCGCAGCTCTTATACCTTCCCCTATCCTGCCGTGCTTTCATGCACATCTCATAACATCCCCTATATCGCTGTGTATTCGCGCACCTCCCATAGCATCCCTTGCATTGCTGTGCCTTCGCGCACCTCTCATATCTTCCCCTATATCACTGTGTTTTCGCGCACGTCCAATAGCGTCCCCTATATCGCTGTGTATTCACGCACCTCTCATGTCTTCCCCTATATCACTGTGTTTTCGTGCACCTCCCATACCATCCCCTATATTGCTGTGCCTTCGCACACCTCCCATACCTTCCCCTATATCGCTGTGTTTTCGTGTACCTCTCATACCTCCCCTTATATCGCTGTGTCTTCACGCACCTCTCATAACCTCTCCTGTATTGCCGTATTTTTGCGTACCTCTCATAACTTCCCCTATATTGCCGTGTTTTTATGCACATCTCATAACGTCCCCTATATCGCTGTGTATTCGCGCACCTCCCATAGCATCCCCTATATCGCTGTGCCTTCGCGCACCTCTCGTACCATCCCCTATATCGCACAGTTTTCGCGCACCTCCGATTCCTTCCACTATGTGGCTGTGTTTTCGTGCACCTTTCATACCTTCCCCTATGTCACTGTGTTTTCACACACCTCTCATAACTTCTCCTATATCACTGAGTTTTTGTGCACCTCTCATAACTTCTCTAATATCGCTGTTTTCATGCACATCTCATCACGTCCCCTATATCGCTGTGTATTCGCGCACCTCCCAGAGCATCCCCTATATCGCTGTCTTTTCGTGCACATCCCATAGATTCAGCTTTATCGCTGTGTTATTGCTCACCTTTCATAGCTTCCCCTGTTTCGCCGTGTTTTTGCTCACCTCTCATGTCTTCCCCTATATCGCTGTGTTTTCTCGCACAATTGATACATTCTCCCGTATCGCTGTGTTTTCGCACACCTCTCATTATTTCCCCTATATCGCCGTGTTCTCGCGCACCTCTCATACCTTCCCCTATATGGCCCTGTTTTCGCACACATCCCATACCTTCCACTATATTGCCCTGTTTTCGTGCACCTCTCATGTCTTCCACTACATCGCTGTGTTTTCTGGCACCTCTGATGCTTTCCCCTGTAACGCCAAGTTTTCGCGCACCTCTCGTACTTTCCCCTATATCGCCGTATATATGCGCACCTCTCATACCTCCCCCTATATTGCCATGTTTTTATGCACGTCTCATACCGTCTCCTATATCGCTGTGTTTTCGCGCACTCCCATAGCATCCCCTATATCGCTGTGCCTTTGTGCACCTCTCATACCTTCCCCTATATCGCCCTGTTTTCGCGCACCTCCTATACCTTCCCTTATATCGCTGCGTTTTCGTGCACCTCTCATACCTTCCCCTATATGGCTGTGTTTTCATGCACATCTCATAACGTCCCCTATATCGCTGCGTATTTGTGCACCTTCCATTCCTTCCCGAATATATCTCTGTGTTTTCACGCACCTCTCATAATTTCTCCTATATCGCCGTATTTTTGCGCTCCTCTCATGGCTTCTCCAATATCGCCGCGTTTTCATGCACATCTCTTAACGTCCCATATATCGCTGTGTATTTGCGCAACTGCCATAGCATCCCCTATATCACTGTGCCTTCGCGCATCTCTCATACCTTCCCCTATGTCGCCCTGTTTTCGTACACCTCCCATACCGTCCCCTATATCGCTGTATTTTCGCACACCTCTCATGGCTTCCCCAATATCGCCGTGTTTTCATGCACATCTCATAACGGCTCCTATATCTCTGTGTAATCATGCACCTCCCATAGCATCCCCTATATCGCTGTGCCTTCGCGCATCGCTCATACCTTCCCCTATATCGCCCTGTATCCCGTGCACCTCCCATGGTTTTGCCTACATCGCTGTGTTTTTGCGCAACTCTCATACCTTCCCCTATATCGCCGTGTTTTCGCGTACCTCTCATTTCTTCACCTACATGCTGTGTTTTCGCTCCTCTCATTACTTCCCCTATATCGCAGTGTTCTCGCACTTCTGATACAGTTCCCTGTATCAACGTGTTTTCCAGCCCCTCCCATACCTTCCCCTATAGCGCTGTGCCTTCGCGCACCTCTCATACCTTCCCCTATATCGCCCTGTTTTCGCGCACATCGCATACCTTCCACTATATTGCCCTGTTTTCGCGCACCTCTCATGTCTTCCACTACATCGCTATGTTCTCTGGCACCTCTGATGCATTCCCCTGTAACGCCAAGTTTTCGCGCACCTCTCATACTTTCCCCTATATCGCTGTGTTTTTGCGCACCTCCCATAGCATTCCCTATATCGCTGTGCCTTCGTGCACCTCTCATACCTTCCCCTATATCGCTGTCTTTTCGCGCACATCCCATAGATTCACCTTTATCGCTGTGTTATTGCTCACCTCTCATAGCTTCCCCTGTATCGCCGTGTTTTTGCTCACCTCTCATAGCTTCCCCTATATCGCTATGTTTTCGCGCACCTCTCATGTCTTCACCTAGATCGCTATGTTTTCGATCCTCTCAATACTTCCCCTATATCGCTGTGTTTTCTCACACGTCTGATACATTCTCCCGTATCGCCGTGTTTTCGCACACCTCTCATAATTTACCCTATATCGCCCTGTTTTCGTGCACATCCCATACCTTCCACTATATTGCCCTGTTTTCCCACACCGCTCATGTATTCCACTACATCGCTGTGTTTTCTGGCACCTCTGATGCATTCCCCTGTAACGCCAAGTTTTCGCGTACCTCTCATACGTTCCCCTATATCGCCCTGTTTTCGCGCACCTCCTATACCTTCCCTTATATCACTGCGTTTTCGTGCACATTTCATACCTTCCCCTATATCGCTGTGTTTTCGCACACCTCTCATAACTTCTCCTATATCGCTGTGTTTTTGTGCACCTCTCATACCTTCCCTAATATCTTTGCGTTTTCATGCACATCTCATCACATCCCCTATATCGCTGTGCACTCACGCACCTCCCATAGCATCCCCTATATCGCTGTCTTTTCATGCACATCCCATAGATTCACCTTTATCGCTGTGTTACAGCTCACCTCTCATAGCTTCCCCTGTATCGCTGTGTTTTTGCTCACCTCTGATAGCTTCCCCTATATCGCCATGTTTTCGCGCACCTCTCATGTCTTCACCTAGATCGCTATGTTTTCGATCCTCTCAATACTTCCCCTATATCGCTGTGTTTTCTCGCACGTCTGATACATTCTCCCGTATCGCCGTGTTTTTGCACACCTCTCATAATTTACCCTATATCGCCGTGTTTTCGCACACCTCTCATAACTTCCCCTATATCACTGTGTTTTCGCGCACGTCCCATTGCGTCCTCTATATCGCTGTGTTTTCGTGCAGCTCTCATAGCTTCCCCTATATCGCCCTGTTTTCGTGCACATCCCATAGCTTCCACTATATTGCCCTGTTTTCGCGCACCTTTCATGTATTCCACTGCATCGCTGTGTTTTCTGGCACCTCTGATGCATTCCCCTGTAACGCCAAGTTTTCGCGCACATCTCATACTTTCCCCTATATCGCCGTGTTTACGCGCACCGCTCATACCTGCCCCTATATCGCCATGTTTTTATGCACATCTCATACCGTCTCCTATATCGCTGTGTTTTTGCGCACCTCCCATAGCATCCCCTATATCGCTGTGCCTTCGTGCACCTCTCATACCTTCCCCTATATCGCTGTGTTTTCGCACACCTCACATAACTTCTCCTTTATCACTGTGCTTTTGTGCACCTCTCATACCTTCCCTAATATCACTGCGTTTTCATGCACATCTCATCACGTCCCCTATATCGCTGTGTATTCACGCACCTCCCATAGCATCCCCTATATCGCTGTGCCTTGTGCACCTCTCATAACTTCGCCTATATCGCTGTCTTTTCGCGCACATCCCATAGATTCACCTTTATCGCTGTGTTATTGCTCACCTCTCATAGCTTCCCCTGTATCGCCTTTTTTCCTCACCTCTCATAGCTTCCCCTATATCACTGTGTTTTCACGCACCTCTCTTAACTTCTCCTATATTGCTGTGTTTTTGCACACCTCTCATACCTTCCCCTATATCGCTCTGTTTTCAGGCACCTCTCATGGCTTCCCCAATATCGCCGTGCATTCATACTCATCTCATACCGTCCCCTATATCGCTGTGTTTTGGCGCACCTCCCATAGCTTCATCTTGATCGCTGTGTTATTCCTCAGCTCTCATAGATTACCCTATATCACCGTGTTTTCGCGCATCTCGCATGTCTTCACGTATATCGTTATGTTTTTGCTCCTATCATTACTTCCCCTATATCGCTGTGTTTTCTCGCACCTCTGATACATTCTCTTGCATTGCCATGTTTTCGCGCACCTGTTACAATTTCCCCTATATCGCCGTGTTCTCGCACACCTCTCATACCTTCCCCTATTTCACTGTTTTCTGCGCATGACCCATAGCGTCCCCTATATCGCTGTGTCTTCTCGCACCTCTGATACATTCCCCTGTATCGCCGTGGTTTCGCGCACATCCCATCGGTTCCACTATATTGCTCTGTTATTGCGCACCTCTCATGGCTTCCCCTATATCACGGTGTTTTCGCGCACCTCTCATAGCATTCCCTATATCGCTGTGCCTTCGAGTACTTCTCATAACTTCCCCTATATCGCCCTGTTTTCATGCACCTCCCGTACCTTCCCCATTATCGCTGTGTTTTCGTGCACCTCTCATTCCTTCCCTTATATCGCTGTGTTTTCACGCACCTCTCATAACTTCTCTTAATTCGCTGTATTTTTGCGCAGCTCTTATACCTTCCCCTATCCTGCCGTGCTTTCATGCACATCTCATAACATCCCCTATATCGCTGTGTATTCGCGCACCTCCCATAGCATCCCTTGCATTGCTGTGCCTTCGCGCACCTCTCATATCTTCCCCTATATCACTGTGTTTTCGCGCACGTCCAATAGCGTCCCCTATATCGCTGTGTATTCACGCACCTCTCATGTCTTCCCCTATATCACTGTGTTTTCGTGCACCTCCCATACCATCCCCTATATTGCTGTGCCTTCGCACACCTCCCATACCTTCCCCTATATCGCTGTGTTTTCGTGTACCTCTCATACCTCCCCTTATATCGCTGTGTCTTCACGCACCTCTCATAACCTCTCCTGTATTGCCGTATTTTTGCGTACCTCTCATAACTTCCCCTATATTGCCGTGTTTTTATGCACATCTCATAACGTCCCCTATATCGCTGTGTATTCGCGCACCTCCCATAGCATCCCCTATATCGCTGTGCCTTCGCGCACCTCTCGTACCATCCCCTATATCGCACAGTTTTCGCGCACCTCCGATTCCTTCCACTATGTGGCTGTGTTTTCGTGCACCTTTCATACCTTCCCCTATGTCACTGTGTTTTCACACACCTCTCATAACTTCTCCTATATCACTGAGTTTTTGTGCACCTCTCATAACTTCTCTAATATCGCTGTTTTCATGCACATCTCATCACGTCCCCTATATCGCTGTGTATTCGCGCACCTCCCAGAGCATCCCCTATATCGCTGTCTTTTCGTGCACATCCCATAGATTCAGCTTTATCGCTGTGTTATTGCTCACCTTTCATAGCTTCCCCTGTTTCGCCGTGTTTTTGCTCACCTCTCATGTCTTCCCCTATATCGCTGTGTTTTCTCGCACAATTGATACATTCTCCCGTATCGCTGTGTTTTCGCACACCTCTCATTATTTCCCCTATATCGCCGTGTTCTCGCGCACCTCTCATACCTTCCCCTATATGGCCCTGTTTTCGCACACATCCCATACCTTCCACTATATTGCCCTGTTTTCGTGCACCTCTCATGTCTTCCACTACATCGCTGTGTTTTCTGGCACCTCTGATGCTTTCCCCTGTAACGCCAAGTTTTCGCGCACCTCTCGTACTTTCCCCTATATCGCCGTATATATGCGCACCTCTCATACCTCCCCCTATATTGCCATGTTTTTATGCACGTCTCATACCGTCTCCTATATCGCTGTGTTTTCGCGCACTCCCATAGCATCCCCTATATCGCTGTGCCTTTGTGCACCTCTCATACCTTCCCCTATATCGCCCTGTTTTCGCGCACCTCCTATACCTTCCCTTATATCGCTGTGTTTTCGTGCACCTCTCATACCTTCCCCTATATGGCTGTGTTTTCATGCACATCTCATAACGTCCCCTATATCGCTGTGTATTTGTGCACCTTCCATTCCTTCCCGAATATATCTCTGTGTTTTCATGCACATCTCATACCTTCCCCTATATCGCTGTGCTTTCGCGCACCTCCCATAGCTTCGCCTGCATCGCTGTTTTCGCGCACCTCTCATATCTTCCCCTATATTAATGTGTTTTCATGCACATCTCATAACGTTGACATAATCGCTGTGTATTTGCGCACCCCCCATACTATCCCGTATATCACTGTGCCTTCGCGCACCTCTCATGCATTCCCGTATATCGCCCTGTTTTCGTGCACCTCCCATACTTTCCCCGATATCGCTGTGTTTTCGTGCTCCTCTCATACCTTCCCCTATATTGCTGTGTTTTCACGCACCTCTCTTAACTTCTCCTATATCGCTGTGTTTTTGCACACCTCTCATACCTTCCCCTATATCGCTCTGTTTTCAGGCACCTCTCATGGCTTCCCCAATATCGCCGTGTATTCATGCACATCTCACACCGTCCCCTATATCGCTGTGTTTTGGCGCACCTCCCATAGCTTCACCTTGATCGCTGTGTTATTCCTCAGCTCTCATAGCTTACCCTATATCGCCGTGTTTTCGCGCATCTCGCATGTCTTCACGTATATCGCTATGTTTTCGCTCCTATCATTACTTCCCCGATATCCTTTGTTTTCTCGCACCTCTGATACATTCTCCTGTATTGCCATTTTTTCGCGCACCTCTTACAATTTCCCCTATATCGCCGTGTTCTCGCACACCTCTCATACCTTCCCCTATATCACTGTTTTTTTGCGCATGTCCCATAGCGTCCCCTATATCGCTGTGTCTTCTCGCACCTCTGATACATTCCCCTGTATCGCCGTGCTTTCGCGCACATCCCATAGGTTCCACTATATTGCCCTGTTTTTGCGCACCTCTCATGGCTTCCCCTATATCACGGTGTTTTCGCGCACCTCTCATAGCATCCCCTATATCGCTGCCCTTCACACACATCTCATAACTTCCCCTATATCGCCCTGTTTTCACGCACCTCCCATACCTTCCCCAATATCGCTGTGTTTTCGTGCACCTCTCATTCCTTCCCTTATATCGCTGTGTTTTCACGCACCTCTCATAACTTCTCCTAATTCGCTGTATTTTTGCGCAGTTCTTATACTTTCCCCTATACTGCCGTGTTTTCATGCACATCTCATAACGCGCCCTATATCGCTGTGTATTCGCGCACACTCCATAGCATCCCTTGTATTGCTGTGCCTTCGCGCACCTCTCATACCTTCCCCTATTTCGCCCTGTTTTCGCGCACCTTCCATACCGTCCACTATATCGCTGTGTTTTCAGGCACCTCTCATACCTCCCTCTATATCGCTGTGTTTTCACGCACCTCTCATAATTTCTCCTATATTGCCGTATTTTTGCACACCTATCATGGCTTCCCCAATATCGCCATGTTTTAATGCACATCTGTTAACGTCCCATATATCGCTGTGTATTCGCGCACCTGCCATAGCATCCCCTATATCGCTGTGCCTTCGCACACCTCTCATACCTTCCCCTATGACGCCCTGTTTTCGCACACCTCCCATACCGTCCCCTATATCGCTGTACTTTCGCACACCTCTCATGGCTTCCCCAATATCGCCGTGTTTTCATGCACATCTCATAACGTCTCCTATATCTCTGAGTATTCACACACCTCCCATTGCAACCCCTATATCGCAGTGCCGTCGCGTACCGCTCATACCTTCCCCTATATCGCCCTGTTTTCGCGCACATCCCATAACTTCAACTTTATCGCTGTGTTATTTCTTACTTCTCATAGCTTCCCCCTATATCGCCGTGTTTTCGCGCACCTCTCATGTCTTCACCCATATCGCTGTGTTTCCGCTCCTCTCATTACTTCCCCTATATCGCTCTGTGTTCTCGCACTTCTGATACTGTTCCCTGTATCAACGTGTTTTCGCTCAACTCTCATAATTTCACCTATATCGCCGTGTTCTCGCACACCTCTCATATCTTCCCCTATTTCACTGTGTTTTCGCGCACGTCCAATAGCGTCTGCTATATTGCTGTGTTTTCACGCACCTCTCATGTCTTCCCCTATATCACTGTGTTTTCGTGCACCTCCCATACCATCCCCTATATTGCTGTGACTTCGCACACCTCTCATACCTTTCCCTATATTGCTGTGTTCTCGCACACCTCTCATACCTTCCCCTATATCGCCCTGTTTTCGCACACCTCTCATACCTCCCCTTATATCACTGTGTTTTCACGCACCTCTCATAACTTCTCCTGTATTACTGTATTTTTGCGTACCTCTCATAACTTCCCCTATATTGCCGTGTTTTTACGCACATCTCATAACGTCCCCTATATCGCTGTGTATTCGCGCACCTCCCATAGCATCCCCTATATCGCTGTGCCTTCACGAACCTCTCATACCTTCCGCTATATCGCACAATTTTCATGCACCTCCGATTCCTTCCCCTATATCGCTGTGTTTACACACACCTCTCATAACTTCTCCTATATCACTGAGTTTTTGTGCACCTCTCATACCTCCCCTAATATCGCTGAGTTTTCATGCACATCTCATCACGTCCCCTGTATCGCTGTGTATTCGCGCACCTCCCATAGCATCCCCTATATCCCTGTGCCTTGCACACCTCTCATCGTTTTCCTTATATCGCTGTCTTTTCGCGCACGTCCCATAGATTCAGTTTTATCACTGTATTATTGCTCACCTCTCATAGCTTCCCCTGTATCGCCGTGTTTTTGTTCACCTCTCATAACTTCCCCCATATCGCCGTGTTTTCGCGCACCTCTCATGTCTTCACCTAGATCGCTGTTTTCGCTCCTCTCAATACTTCCCCTATATCGCTGTTTTTTTCGCACAATTGATACATTCTCCCGTATCGCTGTGTTTTCGCACACCTCTCATTATTTCCCCTATATCGCCGTGTTCTCGCGCACCTCTCATACCTTCCCCTATATGGCCCTGTTTTCGCGCACATCCCATACTTTCCACTATATTACCCTGTTTTCATGCACCTCTCATGTCTTCCACTACATCGCTGTGATTTCTGGCACCTCTGATGCATTCCCCTGTAACGCCAAGTTTTCGCGCACCTCTCATACTTCCCCTATGTCGCCGTATATATGCGCACCTCTCATACCTCCCCCTATATTGCCATGTTTTTATGCACATCTCATACCGTCTCCTATATCGCTGTGTTTTCGCGCACTCCCATAGCATCCTCTATATCGCTGTGCCTTCGTGCACCTCTCATACCTTCCCCTATATCGCCCTCTTTTCGCGCACCTCCTATACCTTCCCTTATATCGCTGCGTTTTCGTGCACCTCTCATACCTTCCCCTATATGGCTGTGTTTTCATGCACATTTCATAACGTCCCATATATCGCTGTGTATTTGGGCTCCTCCCATTCCTTCCCGAATATATCTCTGTGTTTTTGTGCACCTTTCATATCTTCCCCTATATCGCTGTGTTTTCGCACACCTCTCATAACTTCTCCTATATCGCTGTGTTATTGTGCACCTCTGATATCTTCCCTAATATCGCTGCGTTTTCATGCACATCTCATCACGTCCCCTATATCACTGTGTATTCACGCACCTCCCATAGCATCCCCTATATCGCTGTGCCTTGCGCACCTCTCATAGCTTCCCCTATATCGCTGTCTTTTCGTGCACATCCCATAGATTCACCTTTATCGCTGTGTTATTGCTCACTTCTCATAGCTTCCCCTGTATCGCCGTGTTTTTGCTCACCTCTCATAGCTTCCCCTATATCGCCGTGTTTTCGCGCACCTCTCATGTCTTCACCTAGATCTCTATGTTTTCGCTCCCCTCAATACTTCCCCTATATCGCTGTGTTTTCTCGCACATCTGATACACTCTCCCGTATCGCCGTGTTTTCGCAAACCTCTCATAATTTCCTCTATATCGCCGTGTTCTCGCACACCTCTCATGCCTTCCCCTCTATCACTGTTTTTTTGCGCATGTCCCATAGCGTCCCCTATATCGCTGTGTTTTCTCGCACCTCTGATACATTCCCTGTATCGCCGTGGTTTTGCGCACATCCCATAGGTTCCACTTTTTCGCCTTGTTTTTGCATACCTCTCATGTCTTCCCCTATATTACGGTGTTTTCGCGCACCTCTCATAGCATCCCCTATATCGCTGTGCCTTCGCGCACCTCTCATAACTTCCCCTATATTGCCCTGTTTTCGCGCACCTCCCATACCTTCCCCAATATCGCAGTGTTTTCGTGCACCTCTCATACCTTCCCTTATATCGCTGTGTTTTCACGCACCTCTCATAACTTCCCGAATATCACTGTATTTTTGCGCAGCTCGTATAACTTCCCCTATATTGCCGTGTTTTCATGCACATCTCATAACGTCCCCTATATCGCTGCGTATTTACGCACCTCCCATACCATCCCCTATATCACTGTGCCTTCGCGCACCTCTCATGCATTACCGTATATGCTGTGTTTTTACACACCGCTCATACCTTCCCCAATATCACCTTGTTTTCATGCACATCTCATAATATCCCCAATGTCGCTGGGTTTTCACGCACCTCTCATAACTTCCCCTATATCGCCCTGTTTTCGCGCTCCTCTCATACCTTCACCTATATCACTATGTTTTCACGCAGCTCTCATACCTTCCCCTATATGGATGTATTTTTTCGCACATCTCATACCTTCCCCTATATCGCTGTGCTTTCGCGCACCTCCCATAGTTTCGCCTACATCGCTGTTTTCGCGCACATCCCTTAGCTTCACCTTATATCGCTGCGTTTTCATGCACCTCTCATACCTTCCCCTATATTGCCCTGTTTTCACGCACCTCCTATACCTTCCCTTATATCACTGCGTTTTCGTGCACCTCTCATAGCTTCCCCTATATGGCTGTGTTTTCATGCACATCTCATAACTCCCCTATATGGCTGTGTATTCGTGCACCTCCCATTCCTTCCCGTATACATCTCTGTGTTTTCGTGCACCTTTCATACCTTCCCCTATATCGCTGCGTTTTCATGCACATGTCATCACGTCCCCTATACAGCTGTGTATTCACGCACCTCCCATAGCATCCCCTATATCGCTGTGCCTTGCGCACCTCTGATAGCTTCCCCTATATCACTGTCTTTTCGCTCACATCCCATAGATTCACCTTTATCGCTTTGTTCTTGCTCACCTCTCATAGCTTCCCCTGTATCACCGTGTTTTCGCACACCTCTCATAATTTCCCCTTTATCGCCGTGTTCTCGCACACCTCTCATACCTTACCCTATATCGCCCTGTTTTCGTGCACATTGCATAGCTTCCACTATATTGCCCTGTTTTCCCGCACCTCTCTTGTATTCCACTACATCACTGTGGTTTCTGGCACCTCTGATGCATTCCCCTGTAACGCCAAGTTTCGAGCACCTGTCATACTTTCCCCTATCTCGCTGTGTTCTCGCACATCTCTCATACCTTCCCCTATATCACTGTGTTTTCGCGCACGTCCCATAGCGTCCTCTATATCGCTGTGCTTTCATGCACCTCTCATACCTTCCCCTACATTGCCCTGTTTTAGCGCACATCCCATAGCTTCCACTATATAGCCGTTTTTGCGCACCTCTCATGTCTTCCCTACATCGCTGTGTTTTCTCACACCTCTGATGCATTCCCCTGTAACGCCAAGTTTTCGCGCACCTCTCATAATTTCCCCTATATCACCGTGTTTTCGCGCACCTCTCATAGCTTCCCTTATATCGCCGTGTTTTCATACACATCTCATACCGTCCCCTATATCACTGTGTTTTCGCGCACCTCCCATAACATCCCCTATATCGCTGTGCCTTCGTGCACCTCTCATACCTTCTCCTATATCGCCGTGTTTTCATGCACATCTCATAACGTCCCCTATATTGCTGGGTTTTCACGCACCTCTCATAACTTCCCCTATATCGTCCTGTTTTTGCGCACCTCTCAGAACTTCCCCTACATCGCTGTGTTTTCACACACCTCTCATGGTTTCCCGACTATCGCCGTGTATTCATGCACATCTCATACCGTCCCCTATATCGCTGTGTCTTGCGCACCTCTCATACCTTCCCCTATATCGCTGTCCTTTCGCACACATCCCAGAGATTCACCTTTATCGCTGTGTTATTGCTCACCTCTCATAGCTTCCCCTGTATTGCCGGGTTTTAGCTCACCTCTCATAGCTTCCACTATATTGCCTTGTTTTCGCGCACCTCTCATGTCTTCCCCTATATCACTGTGTTTTCGCGCACCTTCGATAGCATCCCCTATATTGCTGTGCCTTCGCATACCTCTCATAACTTCATCTATATCACCCTGTTTTCGAGCACCTTCCATACCTTCTCCTGTATCGCTGTGCCTTGCGCACCTCTCGTACCTTCCCCTATATCGCTGTCTTGTCGCGCACATCCTATAGATTCACCTTTATCGCTGTGTTATTGCTCACGTCTCATAGCTTCCCCTACATCGCCGTGATTTTATGCACATCTCATAACGTCCCCTATATCGCTGTGTATTCGTGCACCTCCCATACCTTCCCCTATATCGCTGTGTTTTCGCACACCTCTCATAACTTCTCCTATCTAGCTGTGTTTTTGTGCACCTCTCATACCTTCCCTAATACCGTTGTGTTTTCTTGCACATCTCATCACGTCCCCTATATCGCTGTGTATTCGCGCACCTCCCATAGCATCCCCTATATCGCTTTGCCTTCATGCACCTCTCATACCTTCCACTATATCGCTCTGTTTTTGCGCACCTCCCATTCCTTCACCTATATCGCAGTGTATTCACGCACCTCCCATAGCATCCCCTATATGGCTGTGCCTTGCGCACCACTCATACCTTTCCCTATATCGATGTCTTTTCGCGGGCATCCCATAGTTTCACCTTTATCGCTGTGTTATTGCTCACCTCTCATAGCTTCCCCTGTATCGCCGTGTTTTTGCTCACTTCTCATAGCTTCCCCTATATCACCGTGTTTTCGCGTACCTTTCCTGTCTTCCACTATATCACTGTGTTTTCGCGCACCTTCCATAGCATCCCCTATATTGCTATGCCTTCGCATACCTCTCATAACTTCATCTATATCACCCAGTTTTCGATCACCTTCCATACCTTCCCCTATATCGCTGTGTTTTCGTGCACCTCTCATACCTCCCCCTATATCGCTGTGCCTTGCGCACCTCTCATACCTTCCCCTATATCGCTGTCCTTTCGCGCACATCCCATAGATTCACCTTTACTGCTGTGCTATTGCTCAGCTCTCATAGCTTCCCCGGTATCGCCGTGTTTTTGCGCACCTCTCATAACGTCCCCTATATCGCTGTGTATTCGCGCACCTCCCATAGCATCCCCTATATCGCTGTGCCTTCGCGCACCTCTCATACCTTCCCCTATATCGCCCTGTTTTCACGCACCTCCCATTCCTTCACCTATATCGCCCTGTTTTCGCGCACCTCCCATTCCTTCACCTATATCGCTGTTTTCGTGCATCTCTCATACCTTTCCCTATATCGCTGTGTTTTCACACACCTCTCATAACTTCTCCTATATCGCTGTGTTTTTGTGCACCTCTCATACCCTCCCTAATATCGCTGCGTTTTCATGCACATCTCATCACGTCCCCTATATCGCTGTGTATTCACGCACCTCCCATAGCATCCCCTAAATCGCTGTGCCTTCGTGCACCTCTCATACCTTCCCCTATATCACCCTGTTTTCGCGCTCCTCCTATACCTTCCCTTATATCGCTGCGTGTTCATGCACCTCTCATACCTTACCCTATATTGCCTTGTTTTCGCACACCTCCTATACCTTCCCTTATATCGCTGCGTTTTCGTGTACCTCTCATATCTCCCCCTATATTGTTGTGTTTTCACGCACCTCTCATAACTTCTCCTATATTTCTGTATTTTTGCGCACCTCTCATAACTTCCCCAATATCGCCGTGATTTTACGCACATCTCATAACGTCCCCTATATCGCTGTGTATTCGTGCACCTCCCATACCTTCCCCTATATCGCTGTGTTTTCGCACACCTCTCATAACTTCTCCTATATAGCTGTGTTTTTGTGCACCTCTCATACCTTCCCTAATACCGTTGCGTTTTCATGCACATCTCATCACGTCCTTTATCTCGCTGTGTATTCACGCACATCCCATAGTATCCCCTATATCGCTGTGCCTTGCGCACCTCTCATAGCTTCCCCTATATCGCTGTCTTTTCGTGCACATCCCATAGATTCACCTTTATCGCTGTGTAATTGCTCACCTGTCATAGCTTTCCCTGTATCTCCGTGTTTTTACTCACCTCTCATAACTTCCCCTATATCGCTGTGTTTTCGCGCACCTCTCATGTCTTCACCAAGATCGCTATGTTTTCGCCCCTCTCAATACTTCCCCTATAGCGCTGTTTTCTCGCACATCTGATACATTCTCCCGTATCGACGTGTTTTCGCACACCTCTCATAATTTAACCTATATCGCCGAATTCTCGCACACCTCTCATACCTTCCCCTATATCTTTGTGTTTTTGCACACGTCCCATTGCGTCCCCTATATCGCTGTGTTTTTTGTGCACCTCTTATACCTTCCCCTATATCGTCCTGTTTTCATGCACATCCCATATCTTCCACTATATTGCCCTGTTTTCGCGCACCTCTCATACTTTCCCCTATATCGCCGTGTTTACGCGAACCTCTCATACCTCCCCCTATATCGCCATGTTTTTATGCACATCTCATACCGTCCCCTATATTACTGTGTTTTCGCGCACCTCCCATAGCATCCCCTATATCGCTGTGCCTTTGTGCACCTCTGATACCTTCCCCTATATCGCCCTGTTTTCGTTCACCTCTCATACCTTCCCCTATTTCGCTGTGTTTTCATGCACATCTCATCACGTCCCCTACATCGCTGTGCATTCGCGCACCTCCCAGAGCATCCCCTATATCGCTGTGACTTTGCGCACCTCTCATACCTTCCCCTATGTCGCCCTGTCTTCGCACACTCCCATAGCGTCGCCTATATCGCTGTATTTTCGCACACCTCTCATGGCATCCCCAATATCGCCGTGTTTTCATGCACATCTCATAACATCCCCTATATCGCTGTGTATTCGCGCACCTCCCATAGCATCCCTTATATTGGTGTGCTTTCGCGCACCTCTCATACCTTCCCCGATATCGCCCTGTTTTCGCGCTCCTTCCATACCTTCCCCTATATTGCTGTGTTTTTATGCACCTCTCATACCTCCCCCTATATCGCTGTATTTTCACGCACCTCTCATAATTTCTCCTATATCGCCGTATTTTTGCGCTCCTCTCATGGCTTCTCCAATATCGCCGCGTTTTCATGCACATCTCTTAACGTCCCATATATCGCTGTGTATTTGCGCAACTGCCATAGCATCCCCTATATCACTGTGCCTTCGCGCATCTCTCATACCTTCCCCTATGTCGCCCTGTTTTCGTACACCTCCCATACCGTCCCCTATATCGCTGTATTTTCGCACACCTCTCATGGCTTCCCCAATATCGCCGTGTTTTCATGCACATCTCATAACGGCTCCTATATCTCTGTGTAATCATGCACCTCCCATAGCATCCCCTATATCGCTGTGCCTTCGCGCATCGCTCATACCTTCCCCTATATCGCCCTGTATCCCGTGCACCTCCCATGGTTTTGCCTACATCGCTGTGTTTTTGCGCACCTCTCATACCTTCCCCTATATCGCCGTGTTTTCGCGTACCTCTCATTTCTTCACCTACATGCTGTGTTTTCGCTCCTCTCATTACTTCCCCTATATCGCAGTGTTGTCGCACTTCTGATACAGTTCCCTGTATCAACGTGTTTTCCAGCCCCTCCCATACCTTCCCCTATAGCGCTGTGCCTTCGCGCACCTCTCATACCTTCCCCTATATCGCCCTGTTTTCGCGCACATCGCATACCTTCCACTATATTGCCCTGTTTTCGCGCACCTCTCATGTCTTCCACTACATCGCTATGTTCTCTGGCACCTCTGATGCATTCCCCTGTAACGCCAAGTTTTCGCGCACCTCTCATACTTTCCCCTATATCGCTGTGTTTTTGCGCACCTCCCATAGCATTCCCTATATCGCTGTGCCTTCGTGCACCTCTCATACCTTCCCCTATATCGCTGTCTTTTCGCGCACATCCCATAGATTCACCTTTATCGCTGTGTTATTGCTCACCTCTCATAGCTTCCCCTGTATCGCCGTGTTTTTGCTCACCTCTCATAGCTTCCCCTATATCGCTATGTTTTCGTGCACCTCTCATGTCTTCACCTAGATCGCTATGTTTTCGATCCTCTCAACACTTCCCCTATATCGCTGCGTTTTCTCACACGTCTGATACATTCTCCCGTATCGCCGTGTTTTCGCACACATCTCATAATTTACCCTATATCGCCCTGTTTTCGTGCACATCCCATACCTTCCACTATATTGCCCTGTTTTCCCACACCGCTCATGTATTCCACTACATCGCTGTGTTTTCTGGCACCTCTGATGCATTCCCCTGTAACGCCAAGTTTTCGCGCACCTCTCATACGTTCCCCTATATCGCCCTGTTTTCGCACACCTCCTATAACTTCTCCTATATCGCTGTGTTTTTGTGCACCTCTCATACCTTCCCTAATATCTTTGCGTTTTCATGCACATCTCATCACATCCCCTATATCGCTGTGCACTCACGCACCTCCCATAACTTCCCCTATATCGCCCTGCTTTCGAGCACCTCCCATGCCTTCCCCTATATCGCTGCGTTTTCGTGTACCTCTCATACCTCCCCCTATATCGCTGTGTTTTCACACACCTCTCATAACTTCTCCTATATTGCTGTATTTTTGCGCACCTCTCATAACTTCCCCTATATCGCCGTGTTTTTATGCACATCTCATAACGTCCCCTATATCGCTGTGTATTCGAGCACCTCCCATTCCTTCCCGTGTATATCTCTGTGTTTTCGTGCACCTTTCATACCTTCCCCTGTATCGCTGTGTTTTCGCACACCTCTCATATCTTCTCCTATATCACTGTGTTTTTGTACACCTCTCATACCTTCCCTAATATCGCTGCGTTTTCATGCACATCTCATCACGTCCCCTATATCACTGTGTTTTCACTCACCTCTCATAGCTTCCCCTATATCGCCGTGTTTTCGCGCACCTCTCATGTCATCACCTAGATCGCTATGTTTTCGCTCCTCTTAATACTTCCCCTATATCGCTGTGTTTTCTAGCACATCTCATACATTCTCCCGTATCGCCGTGTTTTCGCACACCTCTCATAATTTCCCCTATATCGCCTTGTTGTCACACACCTCCCATACCTTCCCCTATATCGCTGTGTTTTTGTGCACCTCTCATACCTTCCCCAATATCGCCCTGTTTTCGTGCATCTCCTATACTTTCCCTTATATTGTTACGTTTTCGTGCACCTCTCATACCGTCCCGTATATTGCCCTGTTTTCGCGCACCTCCTATACCTTCCCTTGTATCGCTGCATTTTCGTGCACCTCTCATACCTTCCCCTATATCGCTGTGTTTTCATGCACATCTCATAACGTCCCCTATTTCACTGTGTATTCGTGCACCTCCCATAACATTCTCTATATCGCTCTGCCTTCACACACCTCTCATACCTTCACCTATATCACTGTGTTTATCACGCACCTCTCATAACTTCCCCTATATCGCTGTGTTTTTGCACACCTCTCATGGATTCCCGTCTATCGCCGTGTATTCATGCACATCTCATACCGTCCCGTATATCGCTGTGCTTTCGCGCACCTCTCATACCTTCCCCTATATCGCTGTGTTTTTGTGCACCTCTCATACCTTCACTAATATCGTTGCATTTTCATGCACATCTCATCACATTCCCCATATCGCTGTGCATTCACGCACCTGCCATAGTATCTCCTATATCGCTGTGCCTTCGCGCACCTCTCATACCTTCCCCTATATCGCCCTGTTTTCGTGCATCTCCCATTCCTTCCCCTATATCGCTGTGTTTTCGTGCACCTTTCATACCTTCCCCTATATCACTGTGTTTTCACACACCTCTCATAACTTCTCCTATATCGCTGTGTTTTTGTGCACCTCTCATACCTTCCCTAATATCGATGCGTTTTCATGCACATCTCATAACGTCCTCTATATTGCTGGGTTTTCACGCACCTCTCATAACTTCCCCTATATCACTGTGTTTTCGCACACCTCTCATGGATTCTCGACTATCGCCGTGTATTCATGCACATCTCATACCGTCCCCTATATCGCTGTGTTTTCGCATACCTCTCATACCCTCCCCTATATCGATGTCTTTTCGCACACATCCCATAGATTTACCTTTATCGCTGTGTTATTGCTCACCTCTCATAGCTTCCCCTGTATCGCTGGGTTTTAGCTCACCTCTCATAGCTTCCACTATATTGCCTTGTTTTCGCGCACCTCTCATGTCTTCCCCTATATCACTGTGTTTTTGCGCACCTTCCATAGCATCCCCTATATTGCTGTGTTTTTGTGCACCTCTCATACCTTCACTAATATCGTTGCATTTTCATGCACATCTCATCACGTCCCCTATATCACTGTGCATCCACGCACCTCCCATAGTATCCCCTATATCGCTGTGCCTTGGCGCACCTCTCAAACCTTCCCCTATATCGCCCTGTTTTCGTGCATCTCCCATTCCTTCCCCTATATCTCTGTGTTTTCGTGCACCTTTCATACCTTCACCTATATCACTGTGTTTTCACACACCTCTCATAACTTCTACTATATCGCTGTGTTTTTGTGCACCTCTCATACCTTCCCTAATATCGCTGCATTTTCATGCACATCTCATCATGTGCCCTATATCGCTGCGCATTCATGCACCTCCTATAGCATCCCCTATATCGCTGTCTTTTTGCGCACATCCCATAGATTCACCTTTATCGCTGTGTTATTGCTCACCTCTCATAGCTTCCCCTATATCGCCCTGTTTTCATGCACCTCCCATACCTTCCCCGATATCGCTGTGTTTTCGTGCTCTTCTCATACCTTCCCCTATATCGCTGTGTTTTCACGCACCTCTCTTAACTTCCCCTGTATTGCTGTGTCTTTGTACACCTCTCATACCTTCCCCTATATCGCTGTGTTTTCAGGCACCTCTCATGGCTCCCCCAATATCGCCGTGTATTCATGCACATCTCATACCGTCCCCTATATCGCTGTGTTTTCGCGCACCTCCCATAGCTTCGCCTACATTGCTGTTTTCGCGCACATCCAATAGCTTCACCTTGATCGCTGTGTTATTGCTCACCTCTCATAGCTTACCCTATATCGTCGTGTTTTCACGCACCTCGCATGTCTTCACCTATATCGCTATGTTTTCGCTCCTATCATTACTTCCCCTATATCGCTGTGTTTTCGCGCACCACTCTTACCTTCCCCTATATCGCTGTGTTTTTGTGCACCTCTCATACCTTCACAAATATAGTTGCATTTTCATGCACATCTCATCACGTCCCCTATATCGCTGTGCATTCACGCACCTCCCATAGTATCCCCTATATCGCTGTGCCTTCGCGCACCTCTCAAACCTTCCCCTATATCGCCCTGTTTTCGTGCATCTCCCATTCCTTCCCCTATATCGCTGTGTTTTCGTGCACCTTTCATACCTTCACCTATATCACTGTGTTTTCACACACCTCTCATAACTTCTACTATATCGCTGTGTTTTTGTGCACCTCTCATACCTTCCCTAATATCGCTGCATTTTCATGCACTTCTCACCACGTGCCCTATATCGCTGCGTATTCATGCACCTCCTATAGCATCCCCTATATCGCTGTGCCTTGCGCACCGCTCATACCTTCCCCTATATCGCTGTCTTTTTGCGCACATCCCATAGATTCACCTTTATCGCTGTGTTATTGCTCACCTCTCATAGCTTCTCCTATATCACCATGTTTTTGCTCACCTCTCATAGATTCCCCTATATCGCCCTGTTTTCATGCACCTCCCATACCTTCCCCGATATCGCTGTGTTTTCGTGCTCTTCTCATACCTTCCCCTATATCGCTGTGTTTTCACGCACCTCTCTTAACTTCTCCTATATTGCTGTGTTTTTTTACACCTCTCATACCTTCCCTTATATCGCTGTGTTTTCAGGCACCTCTCATGGCTCCCCCAATATCGCCGTGTATTCATGCACATCTCATACCGTCCCCTATATCGCTGTGTTTTCGCGCACCTCCCATAGCTTCGCCTATATTGCTGTTTTCGCGCACATCCAATAGCTTCACCTTGATCGCTGTGTTATTGCTCACCTCTCATAGCTTACCCTATATCGCCGTGTTTTCGCGCACCTCTCATGTCATCACCTAGATCGCTATGTTTTCGCTCCTCCTAATACTTCCCCTATATCGCTGTGTTTTCTAGCACATCTCATACATTCTCCCGTATCGCCGTGTTTTCGCACACCTCTCATAATTTCCCCTATATCGCCGTGTTGTCACACACCTCCCATACCTTCCCCTATATCGCTGTGTTTTTGTGCACCTCTCATACCTTCCCCAATATCGCCCTGTTTTCGTGCATCTCCTATACCTTCCCTTATATTGTTACGTTTTCGTGCACCTCTCATACCGTCCCGTATATTGCCCTGTTTTCGCGCACCTCCTATACCTTCCCTTGTATCGCTGCATTTTCGTGCACCTCTCATACCTTCCCCTATATCGCTGTGTTTTCATGCACATCTCATAACGTCCCCTATTTCACTGTGTATTCGTGCACCTCCCATAACATTCTCTATATCGCTCTGCCTTCACACACCTCTCATACCTTCACCTATATCACTGTGTTTTCACGCACCTCTCATAACTTCCCCTATATCGCTGTGTTTTTGCACACCTCTCATGGATTCCCGTCTATCGCCGTGTATTCATGCACATCTCATACCGTCCCGTATATCGCTGTGCTTTCGCGCACCTCTCATACCTTCCCCTATATCGCTGTGTTTTTGTGCACCTCTCATACCTTCACTAATATCGTTGCATTTTCATGCACATCTCATCACATTCCCCATATCGCTGTGCATTCACGCACCTGCCATAGTATCTCCTATATCGCTGTGCCTTCGCGCACCTCTCATACCTTCCCCTATATCGCCCTGTTTTCGTGCATCTCCCATTCCTTCCCCTATATCGCTGTGTTTTCGTGCACCTTTCATACCTTCCCCTATATCACTGTGTTTTCACACACCTCTCATAACTTCTCCTATATCGCTGTGTTTTTGTGCACCTCTCATACCTTCCCTAATATCGATGCGTTTTCATGCACATCTCATAACGTCCTCTATATTGCTGGGTTTTCACGCACCTCTCATAACTTCCCCTATATCACTGTGTTTTCGCACACCTCTCATGGATTCTCGACTATCGCCGTGTATTCATGCACATCTCATACCGTCCCCTATATCGCTGTGTTTTCGCATACCTCTCATACCCTCCCCTATATCGATGTCTTTTCGCACACATCCCATAGATTTACCTTTATCGCTGTGTTATTGCTCACCTCTCATAGCTTCCCCTGTATCGCTGGGTTTTAGCTCACCTCTCATAGCTTCCACTATATTGCCTTGTTTTCGCGCACCTCTCATGTCTTCCCCTATATCACTGTGTTTTTGCGCACCTTCCATAGCATCCCCTATATTGCTGTGTTTTTGTGCACCTCTCATACCTTCACTAATATCGTTGCATTTTCATGCACATCTCATCACGTCCCCTATATCACTGTGCATCCACGCACCTCCCATAGTATCCCCTATATCGCTGTGCCTTGGCGCACCTCTCAAACCTTCCCCTATATCGCCCTGTTTTCGTGCATCTCCCATTCCTTCCCCTATATCTCTGTGTTTTCGTGCACCTTTCATACCTTCACCTATATCACTGTGTTTTCACACACCTCTCATAACTTCTACTATATCGCTGTGTTTTTGTGCACCTCTCATACCTTCCCTAATATCGCTGCATTTTCATGCACATCTCATCATGTGCCCTATATCGCTGCGCATTCATGCACCTCCTATAGCATCCCCTATATCGCTGTCTTTTTGCGCACATCCCATAGATTCACCTTTATCGCTGTGTTATTGCTCACCTCTCATAGCTTCCCCTATATCGCCCTGTTTTCATGCACCTCCCATACCTTCCCCGATATCGCTGTGTTTTCGTGCTCTTCTCATACCTTCCCCTATATCGCTGTGTTTTCACGCACCTCTCTTAACTTCCCCTGTATTGCTGTGTCTTTGTACACCTCTCATACCTTCCCCTATATCGCTGTGTTTTCAGGCACCTCTCATGGCTCCCCCAATATCGCCGTGTATTCATGCACATCTCATACCGTCCCCTATATCGCTGTGTTTTCGCGCACCTCCCATAGCTTCGCCTACATTGCTGTTTTCGCGCACATCCAATAGCTTCACCTTGATCGCTGTGTTATTGCTCACCTCTCATAGCTTACCCTATATCGTCGTGTTTTCACGCACCTCGCATGTCTTCACCTATATCGCTATGTTTTCGCTCCTATCATTACTTCCCCTATATCGCTGTGTTTTCGCGCACCACTCTTACCTTCCCCTATATCGCTGTGTTTTTGTGCACCTCTCATACCTTCACAAATATAGTTGCATTTTCATGCACATCTCATCACGTCCCCTATATCGCTGTGCATTCACGCACCTCCCATAGTATCCCCTATATCGCTGTGCCTTCGCGCACCTCTCAAACCTTCCCCTATATCGCCCTGTTTTC